>NW_024868385.1:7888-40088 GCF_013358625.1 Macadamia integrifolia | reverse complement strand
ATCATTGTGGCATTGTGGGGGAGGAACAATAGTATTTCATTGCTACAAATATGGATTATTGAAAAGAATTAGCCATGTATTTGGATATTTCTCTTCAACTCTACATTTCACCCATCCTTGAAGAGATTGGGCTTTCAATCAACATAGAAGAGCTCAGCTTTAACCATTGAAGAGTTGAAGTACCTCTCAAAAATCCAACTTATAAGAGTTGAATTTTTTAAGCAATTATTTTCAGATTCGGACTATGAAAGTATAGTAACTTGGCAGTCATTTTAAACCATTGTTCACCTAGAATCTCAAAAATTTGTATTTCACAAAAGTTGTAGCTCCACATCTTGTCTTTAATTCTCAATTTTAATCTCCCCAATCTAATAATGTACCAAAGAGATATCCCCAAATTACTGACAGAAGGTCGTTCTATCCAGAATTGATTTTATCTACAAAGACAAGTACTCTCTCGATTCTTGTATTTAGGCAATCTCATGAAGGAGATTGCATCATTTGGTATTAGAGCTAAGGAGGAGAGACATTATGCCTCTAAATATCGGAGGTGGGTGAGGTAGATGAGGTGGCCGAGGTAACCGTACAACCACCATCAATGAAGATACTCTTGCATAAGCCTTACAACAACAACGAAAAATGCAAGAACAAATTGAAAACCTTACTTGTAAGGTTTTGAGGCTTCAAGACAACAACAATAATCCACCACCAAGTTTTAGAGACGAGAGATCTGAAGACTTTTCATCAGAAGATTCTCACATCACACCACTGAGAAGGTTCTGTTAACACCAACCCCATGGAGTTCGAGAACCATTGGGAAAAATAGATCAAAAAAGATATACCAGAATTTTCAGGTACTGATCCACCTGATGATATTTTTGATTGGTTAACTCTTGTAAATGATATATTTGAATATAGACATGTCCTGAATGATCGTCGAGTTGGCATTATCTCTATGCGACTTCGAGGCAAAGCCATCGCTTGGTGGCGATGTGAGAAACAAACACATCAATCCGTCGACAAAGCACCCATCATTTCATGGAGGAAGATGGAAGATAAGATGAGAAAATACTTCCTTTCCAAAAGATATAAGAGAGAGCTCTACCAATGGTACCAAAACTTGAGACAAGGTACGCGAACAGTAAACCACTATACCAATGAGTTCAATGAGTTGGTGATTCGTAACAACATTATGGATCCGGAAGATGTACTTGTGGACAAGTACTTGAATGGACTACAATCTCACACTCAATAAGCCCTTGAAGTCCTTGACATTTGGGATGTGGGAGATGCAAATCAAAGAGCCCTTAAATTGGAGCGTTCTCGAAGCCGAAAATAACAATCCACTTTCACTTCTAATAGGCCAAATCGTAATCCAGTGAGTACTTCTAAATCGGGTCATTCCCTTGACCGTTCCTCTTACTTGGACAAGTCTTCAACTCAACCAAAAGGTATTAATACTACTGCCCAAACTGGTCCAAATTCCTCCACCACTATAAAATGTTATTCTTGTGGAGAAATTGTTCACCGAGCAAGTAATTGCCGAAAGGACAAAAACTCTCGAAATGGTAAAGGTGCCTTGTTGGGTTTTGAGGCCCAAGAATATGAATCTGAAACTAAGAATGACAATAGTGAAGATCCTTTAGAAGAAGAAGAATATGAGAATAAAGAAGATAGACTAGTGCTCCATGCCGATACCGGTGAACTCCTTATGATGAGAAAGATATTTCTCACCCCAAAATAAGAAATCGAAAACCAATGGTTGCATAACAATATCTTTCACATGGCATGTACCAATTCCAGTAAGGTATGTCAACTCATCATTGATTCCGGATGTTGTGAGAATGTAATTTCAGAGGAGGCGGCTCAAAAGTTGCAACTAGACTTGAAAGAACACTCCATGCCATACAAAATGTTTTGGCTAAAGCATGGTAATGAGGTAACCATTTCCAAATGTTGCCTTATTCATCTCTCCATTGCATGTACATATTATGATAAAATATGGTGTGATGTATTGCCCATGGATGCTAGCCACATCATTCTTGGTCGTCCTTGGCAATACGACTGGAGAACTATTCATGATGGAAGGAATAATACTTATTCTTTTGAATTTGGTGAAAAAAGAATTATTTTGGCATCTGGCAAGGAGCCTCTCAGCTCTCCATTGTTGAAAAATTCCCCAACCCCAAATTTGGTCACAATTAGGGATGTAAAGGGTGTTATGGAAGGGGTAGATTTTGTGTATGTAATGCTAAACAAGTCTGAATATAATGATGTACAAAATGGCAACCATTCCGGACCAAGTGAAACAACTATTGAGTGAGTTTCAAGATGTTTTCCCATTGGACCTACCTTCGGGTCTACCTCCAATGAGAGAAATTCAACATCAAATTGATTTAGTTCCTAGTGCTCCCCTCCCCCATCTACCTCATTACCAGATGAGCCCCGCCGAGCATGGAGAGTTGCAACGGCAAGTCACAGAGCTCTTATCCAAAGGGTTCATTCGAGAAAGCTTTAGTCCTTGTGTCGTGCCTATACTCTTAGTACCAAAGAAGAATGGAGCATGGAGGATGTATATCGACAGTCGAGCAATCAACAAGATCACGGTTAAGTACCGTTTTCCCATTCCCCGCCTTGATGATCTCTTGGACAATCTATCCAGTGCTACCATTTTCTCTAAGCTTGATTTAAAAAGTGGGTATCATCAAATCCGAATCAAACTGGAGACGAATGGAAGACGGCGCTCAAGACCAAAGATGGACTATTCGAGTGGCTTGTCATGCCAATTGGATTGTCTAACACCCCGACGACTTTCATGAAGTTTATGAACCAAGTCTTAAAGCCCTACCCTGAAAGATTTGTTGTTGTTTACTTTGATGATATTCTTGTTTATAGCAAATCTACTAGTGAGCACTTGTAGCATCTTCAAGAAGTACTTCTTGCCTAAGAAAGAAGAAGCTCTATGCGGCCCTTGACAAGTGTTACTTCATGATGGAGAAAATCATTTTCCTAGGCTTCAACATCTCCAAAGATGGTATATCCGTTGATGATGCCAAATCAAGGTGATTCAAGAATGGCCAACTCCAACCAATGTGCATGATGTTCGTAGCTTCCATGGATTGGCATCTTTCTATCGGAGATTCATTGCTCATTTCAGCTCTTTAGTGGGCCCACTCACATCTTGCATTAAAAAATGAGCCTTTGTATGGACCAACGAAGCCCAACGGAGTTTTGAGCAACTTAAAGTAAAGTTGAGTAGTGCCCCGGTTCTATCTCTTCCAAGTTTTGACCTTGTTTTTGAGGTCCATTGTGATGCTTCTGGAACTGGCATTGGAGGAGTCTTGAGTCAAGGAGGACGTCCCATTGCTTTCTTTAGCGTAAAGTTAAATGGTGCTAAGCTCCATTATAGCACTTATGATTTAGAGTTCTATGCTCTATTTCGTACCCTTGAACATTGGAGGCCATATTTGATCCATAGGGAGTTTGTTTTGTACACTGACCATGAAGCTCTAAAGTATATTTCAGGTCAACAAAAGCTTAATTCTCAACGAGCAAAATGGGTGGAATATCTTTAAAAATTCAACTTTCATATCAAGCACAAGTCCGGTTTTCAAAACCAAGTTGTCGATGCTCTTAGCCGAAAGAAGGGTTTGCTCTCTATAATGCGTACTACCGTGCTTGGTTTTGAATCATTCCAAGAGCTTTATGAAGAGGATGCTTTCTTCTCCAAACTCCTCTTGGATGCAAAAGACAAGGTCCTTGGTGATTTTACTATTTGTGATGGTTTCTTGTTTAAAGGAAATCACTTGTGTATTCCGGATTGTTCCCTACGACAAAAGGTGATTGAGGAAATACATAATGAAGGACACTTTGGACGAGATAAGACACTACACTTAGTTGCGGCTAAGTATTTTTGGCCCCACCTCAAGAGAGATGTGACCGTCATGTGATGAAGTGTCGAAGGTGCCAAATAGGTAAAGGCCAAAACACCAATACAGGCCTCTACCTACCCCTACCCATACCACAAGCTCCTTGGGAAGACATATCTATGGACATTGTTCTTGGATTTCCGTGCACACTTCGAGGTATGGATTCCATTTTTGTGGTGGTTGATAGATTCTCAAAGATGGCCCATTTCATTCATTGTCATAAAACAATGGACGCATCCCATATTGCCGATCTTTTCTTCAAAGAAGTTTACAAATTGCATGGTCTACCTAAGAATATCACTTCTTATCGCGATACGAAATTCCATGGTCATTTTTTGCGGCAACTTTGGAAAAGCATTGTAACCAAACTACAGTTTAGTATAGCCTTCCACCCCCAAACCAATTGCCAAACCGAAGTAGTCAATCGATCTTTGGGAAACTTGCTGCGGACCTTGATCGATGACAATCCCGCTCTTGGGAAAATTGGTTCTCTTGGTGATTTTGCTTTTAATTGTTCGGTGAATCAAACTACGGGTTATAGTCCCTTTATAATTGTTTATGGGCGACAACCCAAGTCGGCACTTGATCTCTCACCCATTCCATTTCCAAAAAAACCAATTGCCAAGGTTGATGATATTGTTTCCGAAATGAGGCAAATCCATGAAAATGTGTACCACAGACTTCAAGCCAAGACAGAGTGTTACAAAAAGGCCTTTGATAAGTGGCATCATGAGGTCATCTTTGAACCTGGTGATTTTGTTTGGGCATACATGCCACTAGAACGTCACCCTGTGGGAAGCTATAACAAGCTTAGTGATCGAAAAATTGGCCCTCTTGAAGTTCTTGCACATATTAACTCCAATGCATATCAGCTTAAGCTTCCAACCCACATGAAGATTCATGATGTTTTCAATGTCCGCCACTTGATACCATATGTGGGTGAATCCTTCATAGATGCTTGTTTGAATTCAAGGACGAATTCTTTCTTACAAGGAGGGAATGATGCAGTCCAAATACATCCAAGCTCAACAATTAAGCCTTTGTGGAGATATACCTGCATTAAGGATCAAGCCCAAAAAGCACATTTGGCCCTGGACCAAGATATGACCAAGCCCCAACAACATTATGGACCAAACCATAATAAAACACTAGAGAAGTAAGTCCAAACATTCTTGGCCAAATCCACCATTGGAAGTCTCTAAAGATCCCTTTAATTTCCTATTGCTCTTCCCTAAGTTAAGAAGTTTCTCTTCCCTTGAAAGCTATAAAGGAAGCCTACTTGGAAGACACTACTCATCTTGAAAGAAGAATCAAAGTATTGAGTCTTACATCAAGGCATTGGAAGCCCTCAACTCTTGAATCAAAGCATGGGAGACTTTAACAAGTGGAAGACCTCAACTGAATTTTCTATTTTTAAGATTTCTATTAAGTTCTTATTTTCTAACGTATCTTGTGATTGTTCCAAGTCACAAACTTGAAATTTTAAAAGATGGTTGTAGTCTTCTAGGTTAAGGGTTGTAGTCCTATATAAAGAGGACACATTTTGAGTTGGAGAGACACAATTGAATCAAAGTAAATTTCAAAGTTGCTCCAAGCTTCTTATGAACCTAGAAGAGTTTTTCTTATGAAACCAAGTTGCGTTTCACCTATCCTTAAAGAGATTGGGCTTTCAATCAGCCTAAAAGAGTTGAGCCTTCAACCTTGAAGAGTTGAAGTCACACCCCTCAAAAATCCAACCTAGAAGAGTTGAATTTTTGAAGCAATTATTTTCATATTCAAAATATGTAAGTATAGTAACTTGGCAGTCATTTCAAACCATTTTCACCCAGAATCTCAACAATTTGTATCTCACAAAAGTTGTATCCCCACCTCTTGTCTTTAATTCTCAATTTGAATCATCCCAATCTGATATTGTACCAAAGAAATATCCCCAAATTACTGGTAGAAGGTCATTTTGTCCAGAATTGGTTTTATCTACAAAGACAACTACTCTCCTGATCCTTGTATTTGAGCAATCCCATGAGAGATATTGCATCACTCATCCTCACACTTCTCAGAATTGCTTAATGAGAAAATAAACCTCACTACAAATATATAGCAAATAACCCTATTACTGGAAAGTACAAAACTGTTATCAAATAAAAAATTTGAGCGGGGGATTGCACCACCTTAACCCCCGCTATGCAGGGGGCCTCCTGCCCCCTTGCAACCCCCACAGCCTGCTTACTAGAAAGTGGGATAGCCATTTTGTTATGTCGGGGTGCCTGCACTAGTACTCCCTGGATTGCGATGGAATACAAGATATCATACACCAATAGTAGATGCGCAATTTCACCTAGTCTGGTGATTTGGATTCAACAAAGGAAATTTTTGTTAAATGGAAGGATGTTCATAGACCCAAATCGGAAGGGGAGCTTGGTATTAGGAGATTTCGTGATGTGAATAAAGTTGTTCTTAGCAATCTAGTGTGGCAGATCTGTCAAGAGGAGTCCACCATGAGTAAATTCTTTTAAGAAAAAATTATGAATCCAAATGGGTCCTTCAAAAGGGGATATAAGCCTTCATCTATTTAGCCAGGTGGTAGAAATATGTGAAATTTTGTCAAATGTAAGGAGAGGTGGTTGGTGGGTGATGGTCAATTGATCTCTGGCAGAATAGACGATTGGGCCCATCTTAGGTGGCGGAGCACTCTACCTTGGACAATTCTGTCTTGGAGAGATTTGATTCTCATGTCTCGGATTTCATCTCAGGATCCTAGTGCGAATTCGTATAGGTGCAATCATCTTTTCTGAATGATATTTTGTTAATGGCCTCCTCTATCAATCTTTCTTCCACACATGTAGAGGACTCTGTTTCTTGGTACTTACAACCCTCTGGGTCGTTTTCTGTTAAGTCTTCCTGGAGGACATCAGGATCGCCAAATTAAGGTGGCTTGGTATTCGGTTGTCTGGGATAAGAGACTGCTTCCTCGTCATTCCATCTTTGGCTGGAAATTTTTTCATGAGAAGATCTCAATAGATGACAAATTAAAAACTAAAGGCATCTATATTCCATCTAGATGTGTGTTATGTCATTGCAAGGAGGAGTCATTCGACCACATCTTCACTTCATGTGCTTTCTCAAGAGCTGTTTGGTGCAAGTTTCTGTCATGCTTTCATACTTTGATATCCCATCTCTGTTGAACGATTTTTTTTTTCTTGGTGGCTTCAGAAAAGCTCTGAAGAAGGTATGGTTAACGGGTCTCATATTGATTCCCTTTTTCATCTAGATGGAAAGAAATGCGAGAAAATTTAATGAGATTAGGCATTCCCTAGATTAGGTCCAGTTCATGGTGCGGCGGGAATTGGTAGAGGTCTCCCTAACTTTTAAATCCTATGTCTCCTCAATCTTAGACCTTTTGTGTGTCAGACACTTGGGTATCTCTTATTTTCCAAGGCTCTCTCAGTAGTTTTTTTAGGTTGTTTGGTGAGCTCCAGAGGCTGGTTGGGTAAAATTGATTAGTGACGGTTGCTCCCTTGGTAATCTAGGGCAATCAGGAGCAGGTGGTGTATTCCATGACCATCAAGGAAATGTGATAGACTCTTGAGCAATTTCCTCCGTTTCAAAACCAACTTTGAAGTGGAATGGTTGGTTGTAATTGCTGCAATGAAGTTGGCTAGGGAAAAGTGTTAGATCAAACACCAAGAAACACGAATAATAAAGAGACAATAGATCCGTATGACACAGATTTAACGAGGTTCACACATCAGGTTGGTGTGCTACGTCTTCGGGCAAAGAAGAAGATGATTCACTATACAGAAGAGAGATTACACCCTAGCAGCGGTGAGGAAAAACTCGCCCTGAAACCCTAGCTGCGTGAAAACCCTAGAATACAATGACTTTCTCAAACAAGCAACATTACATTATATATATGCCCCCGTACCCCTATACGAGATCAGTGATGGGCTCCGAGCTTGGGCCATCGACCCAACCCCTCTTCTTCCATCACAGATCTCAGAAAAATTCTCATTCGGGTCGTCACCAAAATATGTCGGATCGGGTCAATCTTCAAAACGGGTTAAGAATTCAAGACAAACTTAACAAATCTCCACCTTGCCTTGAATTCTCCTCCAACAGATAAACAAATAGCTAATATCTCCATCTTCTCCAATAGCCCTCCAAAAGGCTGAACTCAAACACAACAAACACCAAGTAAGTTCAAGCAATGGTCGAACTTACCAACACATAAAGGCTTAGTCAACATATCAGCTGGATTGTCTTCAGTACCAATCTTCAACACTTGAATATTACCTTGAGTAATTATCTCTTTTATGAAATGATACCGATCATTAATGTGCTTTGTCCTCTCATGATACATGGAATCTTTAGTCAAGTGAATAGCACTCTGGCTATCACAATGGACAATAGTCGCCCCATGATCCATGCTGAGTTCTCCCAACAAACCTCTAAGCCAAATAGTTTTTTTAATTGCCTCAGTCACTGCCACATACTCTGCTTCAGTGGTCGATAATGCAACTGTAGCTTGTAAAGTAGCTTTCCAACTAACCGTACTTCTTCCAAGAGTAAATACATAGCCTGTGAGTGACCTTAAATACATAGCCTATGAGTGACCTTCTCTTGTCAAGATCACCCGCATTATCTGAATCAACATAAGCAGATAAACTATCACTATTCCTCCCAAACTCCACACAAACACTAGAGGTCCCTTTCAAGTACCTCAATATCCACTTCACTACTTCCCAACGAGTGCAAACCATAGCATACATAATGGAGCCAACTGCACTAGAGTATGGAACACGTGACATGTACTCCACCTCTTCATCTGTCTTAGGTGATAGAGCAGTTGAAAGTCTAAAATGAGATGCAAGAGGAGTAGTTACAGGTTTGGCATCTTTTATGCCAAAACGATTCAATACCTTCTCAGTGTATTTTTGTTGAGATAGCCACAGCTTCCCTGCTTTTCTATCCCTCTTGATCTTCATACCAAGGATCTTCCTTGCTGCCCCCAAATCTTTCATCTCAAATTCAAAACTTAATTGTTCCTTCAACCTATTGACCTCATTCCTATCTTTTGCTGCAATCAACATATCATCAACATAAAGCAACAAATATATGAATGACCCATCAGAGAGCTTTCTGAAATAAACACAATAGTCATATTGACACCTAGAGTATCCAAAACTAGCCATAACTGAATCGAACCTTTTATACGACTGTCTAGGAGACTGTTTTAAACCATATAGGGACTTCTTCAACAAGCATACATGGTCCTCCTTACCTTCAATAACAAACCCTTCAGGTTGATGCATATAAATCTGTTCTTCTAGTTCACTATGCAAGAATGCTGTTTTCACATCAAGTTGCTCCAACTCCAAATCATGCGTAGCAACTAAAGCAAGTAGGACACGAATAGAACTATGCTTAACAACAGGTGAGAAAACATCATTAAAATCAATTCCTTGTACCTGACTGTAGCCCTTTGCAACCAAACATGCCTTGTATCTAGTATCTTCAACACCTGAGGCAGATTCCTTCTTCTTGAAGACCCATTTGCAACCAACAATTTTCTTCCCTGTTCTCGGCTTAACAAGCTCCCAAGTCTGATTTTTATGAAGAGATTACATCTCCTCATTCATGGCAATCAACCATTTTGTAAAATCAATTGAAGCAACAGCTTCAGAATATGTTGCAGGCTCACTATTTTCAATTGTATCTGCAACAGACAATGCATAAGCAACAAATTCAGCATGCCCATACTTTTGTGGTTGTCTAATATTCCTCCTTGGCAATGTTGTACCGCTCTTCTTCTTGATTCTCTTGAGCATCATCTCCTTCAGTAAAAGTAGGCAACTAGACTAAAGTAGATTGTGTTTTGTTTGAAGATGAACCACCAATTTCAAACTCCACCTTCTCTCTAGATTTTTCTTGACCTTCATCACAATGAATAGGAACTTCTTTCCTATGATGCAACATAGCAGATTCATCAAAAGTAACATCTCTACTAATAAGAAATTTTGGAGACTTTGGATTAGAACACCACAACCTGTATCCTTTTACTCCAGATCCATACCCAAAAAGATGCATTTCTTAGCCCTAGGTTCCAACTTCCCATCATTTACATGTGCATAAGTAGGACATCCAAATACTTTTTAAATTTGAGTAGTCTGCAGGTTTACCTGACCAAACTTCTTCTGGAGTCTTGCACTCAATAGATGTGCAAGGAGATCGATTCACCAACAAGGTTGATGTGTTAACTGCTTCTGCCCAGAACTCCTTGCCCAATCCTGCATTTGATAACATACACCTTGCCTTTTCTAACAAGGTTCTATTTATACGCTCCGCCACTCCATTCTGCTGGGGTGTTTTAACAACTGTATGGTGTCTTGCAATACCTTTATTTTTGCAGAACTCATTAAAGTCTCCTTCACAAAACTCTAGGCCATTATCGGTTCTCAACCTTTTAATTTGTTTCCCGGTCTGCTTCTCAAGCAAATTCTTCCACTGTTTGAAAGTGACAAATACTTCATTTTTGTGCTTCAAAAAATAGACCCAAATCTTCCTAGAGAAATCGTCAATGAAAGTAAGTAAGTATCTTGCATCAGCCCCCTTTGAAACAACCCTGGAGGGCCCCATAGGTTTGAATGAATGTAGTCCAAAGTTCCCTTGGTCCTGTGAATAGCAGTACTGAAACTAACTCTTTTCTGCTTCCCAAACACATAATGCTCATAGAACTCCATTACTCCTGTATTCTGACCACACAACAAACCCCTTTTACTTAATGATGCCATCCCTCTTTCACTCATATGACCTAATCTCATGTGCCATAAATTTGTGACATCTGATTCAGACATAGATGATGAAGCTGCTGCAACAGACCCAATGACTGTAGTATCCTGCAACACATACAAACTGTCAACCTTGATTCCTTTCATCAGTAAGAGAACACTCTTGCTGATCTTCATGACTCTACCTTCAGCTGTATACTTGCACCCATTTGAATCAAGAGTGTCTAAACTGATGAGATTCTTCTTCAAATCAGGGACATGCCTGACATTGGACAAGGTTCTGACAATACTATCATACATCTTGATATTGATCATTCCCATTCCAATAGTCTTACAAGAAGCATTATTTCTCATCAACACAACTCCACCTCGAACTGATTCGTATGTGGAGAACCATTCACGATTGGGACACATATGGTAGGAACAACCAGAGTCAAGAATCCATTCATCCTGTGATCTAACTTTAGTCACCAAAAGTATATCAGACTCACTCTCATCTTCAGCAATACTAGCTTCTGCAGAATCATCTCTTTTCTGTTGATTTTGAGCACCACCACCTGCCTTCTGCTTATTTAAAAGCTTATAGCATTCAGATTTAATATGCCCCTTTTTCTTACAGTAATTGCAGGTTAAATTCTTGTGCTTAGATTTTGATATAGCCTTCTTTTTGTCACCATCTGAATCTCTTTCATTCGTTCTCCCTCTAGCTACCAAACCAACACCATCAGATTTATTGGTAGTTGTCAACTCATCATCAATCTTCTGCTTGCTTTGTAGATTTGTTTTGACATCCTCAATAGAGATTGTCTCTCTACCATAAGTCATGGTATCCCTAAAATACTTATAAGATGGAGGCAGAAAACATAACAATAATAGGGCCAAATCTTCATCGTCTATTTTAACATCTATCCTTTTCAAATCAGTAATAATAGAATTGAACTCAGATATATGGGATTTAATAGAAGTACCTTCACCCATATGAAGGGTATACAGTTGTTGCTTCAATCTCAACCTATTGGTGAGGGATTTGGTGAGGTAGAGGTTCTCTAACTTCACCCATAACTCTGCAGCCGTTTTCTTTGAGAGAACTTCCTGTAGAACATCATTCGAAAGACACAACTGAATAGCTGAAAGGGCTTTATCATCCAAATCGCTCCAATCATCATCGGACATAGTTGCAGGTTTCTTCGCCTTCCCAAATAGGATTTTCTTCAAACCCTGCTGCGTGAGAACAGTCATCATTCAAACCTGCCATAATCTAAAACTGATGTTGCCGTCAAACCTATCAATATCGTATTTCGTTGAAGCCATGGATTGAAGTAACCCAGAGCTCTGATACCAGTTTGTTAGATCAAACACCAAGAAACACGAATAATAAAGAGACAATAGATCTGCACGACACAGAGATTTAACGAGGTTCACACACCAGGGTGGTGTGCTACGTCCTTGGGCGAAGAAGAAGATGATTCACTATGCAGAAGAGATATTACACCCTAGCAGCGGCGAGGAAAAACTCGCCCTGAAACCCTAGCTGCGTGAAAACCCTAGAATACAATGACTTTCTCAACAAGCAACAGTACATTATATATATGCCCCCGCACCCCTATACGAGATCAGTGATGGGCTCCGGGCTTGGGCCTATCGGCCCAACCCCTCTACTTCCATCACAGATCTCAGAAAAATTCCCATTCGGTTAGCCACCAAAATATGTCGAATTGGGTCAATCTTCAAAATGGGTTAAGAATTCGAGGCAAACTTAACAAAAAGGATTTTAGGAAACTATGGGTGGAGTGTGATTCACCGTGGTCACAATTCTCATTCATAGGAGGTTGGTTCCATAGTTTGTTCACCAACAAGGGTATCCTTGCTCTAATACCTGGGTTCGATCGAGTGGAAATTTTCCCCTTGTTTTAGGGAAGAGAATCCAATTGCAGAGTACTTCGCTTTTTTTTCGCTAGAAAAACATTTGTATTAAGATTATATATAAATATATTTGGTTAAAGATCAGCCAAGAATATTATAAGAAAAGAATGAATGCAAATACAGCATGATACCAAAGAAGAAAATAAATTTCAATTGTAGTCCATCTTTGGCATGCCCATCAGAAAACTAACAATCTAAATGAACTAGCAAAGAAAATAAAAAATAATCACTTGAATCAAAATCTGAGATGGTCTTGAGCATCCCAATTAAGATTCTCCAAAAAAAAAAAAAACGAGGAGGATTCATCCATGTCATTGAGGTACTTGTTGTCACTACATGATTTGCTACACCATCTGCAACTAAGTTTGCTTCTCGAAAGTCATGAGTAATTCTCCATGAGATTCGATCTAAATAGCTTTCAAAGTGGCCATCTGTGATGGAAACACCATGGGATATATACAAAGCAAGATCTCAAAAATAATGTCTACGAAAAATAGGCAAGAAGAACAAGAATACCTATCCCACCTTTGGCATTGCCATCAACGGGAAAGGGCCCTGAACCCAAAGCCTATCAAACAAAGGACATCCAATCTAATGATACTGTAGACGCTGAAAAGCATCCATCTCCTTATCCAAAGATACCAAACTTGGCCACACAAGGACTAAAGCTGAACTTTCGAATCTTGCTGCAAATTTTGCCAAGAAATCTGCTATAGAGTTAGCTTTCCAATAGCAATGAGTCACTTTGCATATAATTGACTCCATGAAAGGAAGCAATCCCCTGCATTTTTTATGAACATACCAAGGAACCAAGCCTTTTGAAAGTCCACTTATTCACAGTCTAATATTTTTACTTCCTGGCCTCAGTTTGGGGAGACCTTGAGACTAATTTCTTGTGTAGACTTAGATTTCGTATTATGTAACCGCCATTTGTTTGGGGTTTCTTTCTTTATTTTTTGGCAAGCTTGCATCTCCTACTGATGGCAATGCTGGCAATTTGCATTTTTTTTTATTTTTTTATTTTTTTATTTTGGGAATGTTATGCTGTAGCTTGACTCTAGAGGTGTACTTGGTTGTAACTAAGTAATGTTGATATCTAGTGTACATAGTGGAATGTTAGGGTAAAAATTTTATGGATAGTTGTGGAATGTGTGAGTTTGATCTTAGACTGAAATTCAGAATTAATATAATTTGTTCAACTTTTGATTTTTTGATAGCGCAATGACATCTGAAAAGGGCCTTGGTTGCCATTTTTTCATATAAATTGTGATCTGTCTCACTCAAGATTAGATGCTTTTGTGGATCTCCCTTGTTTTGACTCTCTGTTCTTAATCTTTCTCATTCTTCTATAAATTGCCTAGGGTAATCAAACAGTTTTTTAGACTGATTTCACACAATCCAATTGCTTTACCTAGAGTAACTAAACAGTTTTTCAGGTAGATTCACACCACATAATTATGGTTAACCAAATAGTTATTCTGATAATTAATAATTAAAACAAAAAACAAAAAAAATTATAAAAACACTTTCTATAGAACCATTGCTGTAATCGATACATGTTTCCACAGATTTATGTAATCAAATACAAATCTTTTTTTTTTGTTTAATATGAATCCTATCTGAATATCATAAAAATAATATTATTTTTCAAATCGACATTAGTATAGCATGTAAATTCCTTCTTACACTATGGTCATGGCAATTCCTCCTCTTATACATTCATAAAAATGAGAAAATAGAGCGAATCTTTCGAGTAATGATTGTCTGCCGTGAATACGACGAGAATAGGACAATTGACACAACATCCACACGCACCTCATCCGTGGCAGAAGATGTTTTCACGTCTCTCCCACTTCAGAGTCTTACCATGTGGTTGTCCGCCCACATGAGTAGAAGACGTCAGTCTCAGCTCATGTCTTAATCGAAGACCATGTGGAACTTCCTCTTAAATTTTCCTGAAATAGGGAACGCAATAAGTTGCAGTGCATACATAGTTTTCTTCTACCATATGTTAAGACTCTGGCTGAACAATTGATATCAATAGGGACCTGGATCCATAATTGAATGACCACCCTTTTAGACTTTTTTCTGGAACTTTGGCTGAACAATATCATAAAAAAAAAAAAAAAAAAAAAAAAAAGGCCTTTTGGTGGAAAGACTCTGAACCAAGGAATGGGCTCACCAGCAAGTAAGATGATTTCATTGAAAATGTATCATTCTCCACTGGCCTTTACAGTCTAACCACTAGCTGATATGAATTAATTCTTTTTTTACATATTTATGGACCAAGTTTTCCAATGACCTAGGTGAATGAGAATCTAGCCACAATGGTCTGAATGAGATGAAGGAGAGGAGATTCCATTTGAACCATCCCATGTGAGGAAAACTGTCTTATATTTATAGCAGACATTCAAAGTTAGTGTGCCGACAAGACCATTCAAAGTTAATGTGCCAACAAGACCCCATCACGCTTGCAGGTTTATTGGTTGGTCATTAATAAGGTCATTTAATGAAGTATACTGGCAGTTGAGTGTTGAGATCAGTGAGTTCTGGCAAGAAACCAATGTCCTAAGTCAATTATGATACTGAACCTCTTCATATATGTTCATAAGTTGTAAGATATGTGAGGTGCCAACATTTATTTCATTTCTTGTCATTTTCATTTAAAAGGTGAAGAAAAGAATAAATGTACGTGAAAGGGCCACATGATCATGGATCCTCACATGGACGTACAGCTGATGAATGTGCAAAACATCTATTCTCATGATTCATGCCATAAAGAAATGCAAAATAAAAGAATAAATGTATGTGAAAGGGCCACATGATCGGAAAAAAATCCTCTGTTTTTTTCATCCCTGTTTTTTCTTGTTTTGTTACCTGCAGAACACGACACATGGACAACTTTAAGACCAATGCACCGGATGTAATAATCCTCACCCAACCTTGACCGTTGGTCTTAAAGTTGTCCACGTGTCGTGTTCTGTAGGTAGCAAAACAAGGAAAAATAGAGGATTTTCATCCCACATGATCATGGATCCTCACATGGACGTATAGGTGATGAATGTGCAAAACGTCTATTCTCATGATTCATGCCATAAAGAAATGCAAAAACCATTATCGATATTCCATTACAAGCCTTCTACAATAAATTCCATCCATGTAAAGGTTTCGCTACACGCCCAAAGAGTTGTGGCCAACAAGAGCTTCAAAGGAACCAGAATTGGGATAACCTTTTCCTGCAGCTGAAATCTTGGGGTGGGCTTTAAATTTTAGAATCTAACATTCAATCATCCAGACCTATCTTTATTGGTGGATGGGCTTCAAACTTTAGAACCCAATCAATCATCCAGACATATCTTCTAAAAAAAGCTTTGCTCTATCATATGGGAAGATTCACCACATTTATAAAACTTTCCTTTTCCTTTTAACTAATTTCACTCTCTTTCCCCTCCTTTAATTTGCTTGTAATCAGACGTGAATTAGGTTCCTCTCCCCTGCAGGCAATCATCCTACTAGATCTTTGCACATCAAGGCTTCCATCTTAAAACCAATTGGGTCAAAGTGAGGTGGCCTCTTGTGACTCTTATAATTGATAGTGGTGCCACCCACAACAGATGTAGGAGTTTTTACATACAAATCTTCGTTTTATTACCATGTTAGGGCTTTCATCTTAAAACCAATTTATTCAAAGTGGAGTGACCTTTTTGGTGACTTTTACTTTTGATAGTTGAATCACCTGTAACTGATGTTAGATTATCTCAATACTACCCCATGGACGATTTGAGATGGGATAGGATGATTGCACTCTTCACAAGCAGCCTTCAGAGACTCTTTCCTTTCAACTCCAAGCTAATAGAGGTGCAGATCAATATTGAACACTTTGTGCATCTCAACAGCATTGCAAGTCTCAGACACTTATGCATGAGAACCCTAAATTTATTTCCCAATGCCTATGCAACGGCTTCTCATGTAGTACAGCACTTAACATAAAAATATTACAAAACTAAAACTTAGAAACAGACTCTTTATTTCAAGCAAAGATGCTAACTTTATTTCCATTGTCTTTGTTGGCAGAATTATAGTATTTCATTATCTTGGCTTTCTCAAACAATGACAGAAACAACCAATCAATCAGATGCTCAAAAGATAAGAGGAAGAAAAGGGAAGAAGCTGTGTTATCTACAAAGGCATAAAAGCTATGTGATTCATTTGGATTTAATGAAATATCAAATAATATACTTCGCCTTTGCTACAAGCCCAAGACATTAATGTGCAAAAGGGTCACGGTGACCATAAATGCAAATGAAATACCTTCTTATTAAACAACCAAAAATAAATAAATAAATAAATTGAATCATTTTAAAAATATGGAAATGATTCGTTCTGCAAAATAGTATTCAATATAAGAGGTGATTTGTTTATAAAATATTGTCTATAAGAAGGCTAATTTTATATTTCTAAAAATTAAAAAAAAAAATCAGAAAACTTATTTTATAAGGATATAGGTTCTTGGTGTGGCCATTAAGGAAACCTTTCATCAATTGCTTTCATGTAGTTGTGCCACAAGGAAGCATAATGTGAATATTTCAACGTCGTCTGGATGGTATGGTTTGGATAAGTTAATTGTCCAAATTTTAAGTAAATGTCAAATAATATCCCATATTTAGCCTGGATTGTCATTTTCCCTTGTACTTTTTCAATTCATTATTTGTTGTCAAGCAATTCAAAAGGTAAAACATTGGCAAGCAGCTAGCTTGTGGCTCAACATTAGGTAACTCGGCAGTTAGGTTCTAACGAAAGTTCAGGGAAGGTCAAAGGTTCATCCCTCTTACCCTTCATCTTTCTTGATATAATAAAAACTAGGCTAGAACTCCATAAGCCGAATTTTAGTCATGTTAACTTTTTTTTTTTCTTCTAGTTAACTAGTTAACTTCCATTAGTGTCGTAGGGATTATGCTAATTAGGGGTGTCAATGGGCCCAGTTGAGCTGGATTGTAAGATACCCAGCCCAACCCTAAGGTCTTAACTCAATTCAAGCCCAGCCTAGCCCTAGGTCGGGCTGGGATATCTCAGCCCAGGACCAACCCTGTAGGGTTTAGCCCAACCCAATCCAACATAACCCTGCCCTGATGAACCTTGATTGAGCTGGGTTTAACCCAATCTAATCCAACCCAATACTATCGGTTACTTGGTTACTTGATCATGATGCATTGCAAAGGCTAAAAATCAAAGTTTTTCGTATATGTGTAGATTGTAGAATACGAAAGACCTTTTTCTATAAGTACCCATTAATAATTATTAGCATATTTATATGGTTACATACTTAATAAACATGGTTGAATTGGATTGGGTTGGGTTGGGTTGGGTTGAGACCTCAACCTAGGCCCAACCCAACGCTGCTTCGGGCCTGAAAATCTCAATCCTAATCCACCCTATGGGTTGGAATCTCAGCCCAAGTCCTGTTCAGGCTCAGGGCGGGCTAGAGCTAGTTCGGATTGATCGGACTTTTTGACACCCCTAATGCTAATGGCAGATATCTAGGCAGTTGGGTACTAGTATAAGTTTAGGGAAGGTCAGAGGTTCAACCCTCTTACCCCTTGTCTTTCTTGATATAATAGCGATTAGGTTAGTAGTTAGTAATAAGTGTGGCCTAATGACTCCATTTCTGACTCGTTATGAATCTATTGTCAAACACCTTGTAGAACTTGCACTCAAGAAAGAAAAAGTCATTATAAGCCAATTTTTTTATTTCTGTTGGTATGACAGAAATTATGTTAAGTGTACTCATGTTATGGCTTCATATGCTGAGGCCAATGATTCTACTTTTACTCCATGTAGTCACCTCGATTAGGGGAAGGGGAGGGGGGGGCGACAGTAGCCACTATCTATGAACAAATTTTGGCCTCCAAAAGATAGTGCACCACAAAATGAGGGGAAAGCCCGGTGGGAATAGAGCTCTTGGATTAAAAAGATTGGAAAATGATGGCAGTTTGGAATTGTGAAGGGATAATACCTTACCTATGGTTTTCGAAAATAATGGGTAGTGTATTTTTAACTTTGTACAATAAATGACAAAGTAATAATGAACCAAGATAAGTATGTGATGAATCCTACTCCATTGAAGAGAAAAACTCCCACTAAAAATAGCCAAATGATCAAACAAAAAATATTAGACTGAATTTTTCCACATCCATCCTAGCATCCCTTGATCAAGGGGTTTGGTTCATACGGTTCCTTCACCGCATGGTGAACGGAATTTCACCCTAAATGAATTGGCATGTAATATCATTTCTGCATCTAATCATTTTCTCAAATTACAAAATAAGAGAATCTTTAATCAAATGAGGTGTATTCACATTGCCGGATGCCTTTCTACGTCATCTGCAAATTTTCTAAACAAATATAAAAAGAACACAGCTTGGGAAGTTGCAGGGAACATCCATTTCTTAGTAGTTGTTAACTGATCACAAGCAACGAAGAAATATTGAGCCTCTCATCTTTCTTTACTTCCACAATTAACAAAACAACGACTAGCGGCAATTAAAGCTTCCAAAGAACATATTTAATTCAAAAAAAAAAAAAAAAAATTGTTTACTCCCACAAAGACTCAATTATTATAATATTTTATTTTTATTTTTATTTATGGAATAAAAAAAATGTATATCTAATATACAAAACTTTGCCCATTACAGTATCTGAGGAGGATCATAATATACGCAGCCCCGTAGGTATGAAATAATATATTACAGAGTTTAAAATCCAACCTTGCTTTTGTTTGGTACCATGAAAGAGAATATAACAAGTTTTATTTCACAAGTTCAAATGTATTGTGAACAACTACATGAATTTAAAAAGAATTTCATTAAATGTGATTGCCAAATAGCTCATCCTTCATCCCAACCGACCCTAAACACTGTGAGGCAGTTGACTATATCTTTCAAAGGGTGGAACCAATAGTGGTACGTTGGTTTCTGCGTGATGCAGGCCCAGACATGGCTGAAAAGGTCGAAGCCCAAGACAACCACCCCAAGGTGCTATGGAGATCAGAAAGATTTGAGCCCAACCATGAAAACTGAGTTCATCTAGCCCAGCTCAGTTCATATTCAGTGCATGCAAGATTTGGCCAGGACAGGTGTGTGTCAGGATTGATCCGGCCAGCCCAGATTTGCATGAGTAATTGGCCACCTCAACTCGTATGTTCTTTCCAAAGTTATTTTGGTATGTCCTGTGCAACTAGCATGAAAATTTAGAGGATTTGGCTAACATAATTATGGAAGAATTCTAGAAGCTTCCTAGCAATAATTTAGGAAGGGATCTTGACTAATACCATGTTGGTTCTTAGGAAAGTTTATTTTCCCATATATTTTATTTATGGAATGATATCAACTTGGCTAGTTTTTTCTTATTTTATGATGTAATTTGCAATTAATTTTCGCAATAAGATTATTAGGGGTAGAGGCTTGAGATTTAGAGTTTTATTTTTTCTAATTAAATTTAGCTTGTTTAGATAATGAATTAGTCAATTGATTATTGAATTTAGAGTCAGTTGAGTTTTCGAGCATCAATATTAAATTCAGACTCAGTTTAGTTTGGAACCTTGAAGAGTTATTTTCTTGAAACCTAGAAGATTTTCACTACAATCTAGAAAAGTTGTAGCTATATCCCCCTTACGATTTCTTTTGTTCTTCGATTCATGTTACTCATATACGCATTGAAGAGTGAAACTTAATTAGTGTCAAGTCATAAAACCCGGTCCAAGTTTTCTGGAGTCACCTATGATTTGGTATTTTATCCCGTCTACCAAATTAAGTTTGTTTGAGTTATTCATTTCCACTCATTTCTTGTTCTTCGACAATAATAATTATCTGTTTCTCTCTCACGCACGCGCACGTGCACGCGCGCACACACACACACACACACATATTATATCTGTTATAACTCTTACCTTATCCATACATAAAAAATGAAAATTTATAGATTTGTGATTTTATTGCTCAATTTTTTTTTCTTTTTTTTCTATTTCTTATTTTTAATAATTTACATAGATTTATTGCATTTAAATAAATAAAAAAATGTGATTCAATCCTGGCCATTTTTTACACAACCGAGTCAATAGGTTTTATTAAGGGTGAGTTGAGTTGGAAAACTTAGTTTTACAACAATGCATACCAGAATTACTTTATTATTTTGGGGGGGAATATTTCTAAATGAAGCTCAATATCTCAATAAGGTATTTATAAGGTTTTGGCACCTAATATTATCTTGAAATTCAAAAAATTGATAATGTTATCCTTAATTAGAATAAAAATGGTTCATAAGACGTATGAAAAGAGAAAAAATAAAAATTGGGTGGCAACTCGGACTCGCTTCATCTCTCCCCTTCTCCTAATGAGCGGTAAGATCGCTTGTCATGCGATGTCTTCGCATGAAGGATTGTATTGCATGAGTGGGCTTATTTCAAAGGACTGTTAAAAGTCTATAGCCCTCAACGTTAGCACTATATGGGTATTTCTGTAAATAACCTATATTGGGTTTCATTAAAAATTTGTAATAAGTATTCTTTCTCTATAATCAATTTGAGAGAGGTGTGAGGATGAACGGCTACAACCCGGCCTATTTTCCATTGATAATGATGTAGATGTCAACTCACTTTTGCAATCCTGCCGCACATGTAAATTTTCATGTGCTTTTTTTTTTTTTTTTTTTTTTTTTTTTTTTTTTTTTTTTTTTTACGATTTTCATTCTTTTTTACATTGTTTTAAGTTCTCATTTTTCGTATTTTCTACACCCAAATGACTCAGGTCTGTCCTAAATGCTTGTTGGTAGGCATGCTCACTCAAATATATACCATTGAAAAGAAAATTGTGGCATAATATAGACAAACTTCCTAAATCGAATGAGCAGATTTTTTTTATTTTTTATTTTTTTTTAATGTATATTTGAAAATTATGGTACTTGACACATATTTCAAAAGTAAGGTTGATATATGTATAATTTGGAAAAAATGCATGGTTTTACCAATTATGCACCAAATTCACACAAAAGTTATCAAACACTCATTGAACATAGTGATTAACTTTATATAGTAAAATCTGGGTTTTGTAGGACTTGACGACAAAGGTGGAGAGACCCCTCTCATTCTTGGCCATGAAGCACACTCGCTGTATCAACTTCCCACAAGTTTCGAGCATATAGGTTCCCACATGGTCGGTGCATGGACGGCTAAGCTTCAGGGTGGAGGAACCTGTCCAAGGTCATAACCCGACAATCACATACTACTTTACTAATCAATGTGGGACTAAACTCTCTAACCATTTCTATGCATGAAGTGTACTCATTGCATCAAGGACAATGAGAAATCATAACGATCCTTCGTTAACCTGAGTTGACTCGCAAAGAACTTTGAAAAAATCTTCCACCGACAATGTTTAATATTTGAATCAAATCACATAATTTGATCTTTGTCTTTCCTCTTCTGCCCCCAACTCTTTTTTTGATTTTTTGTTTTTTTTTTGGATTCCGAATTATGGAAGATCCATTGAGTGGGAATTGACAAATCAGTCCTAAACATGGCTATGTTTGGTAGCCAAGAGAAGAGAAGAAAAGAAAAGAAAAAAGCACAAAAATTATACTATTTTCTTGATTTAAGAAATTCTCATTAGTGCAAAGAAAAATTCTTAACCAAGGAAAAAAATACATAAAATGTACTTTTTTCTTTTTTGTTCTTTTCTTTTCTTGGCTACCAAACACAGCCAAAGAGAAGATTCTTTTTTTTATTTTTAAAATTCACCTTGAAATGGTAAAGTCTTTTACCCCCAAAGAAAAAATCTTGTAAAAAACACGAGATACAAAAAACTTTTTTTTTTCCTTAATGTTAGCTAAATATAGATTTTTTTTTTTTTCTTTCTTTTAGTCTCATAGATTTTTTTTTTTTTTTGGTCTTTTCATTTCTTCTGTAAGGCTGTCAACCACAGCCTAAGTTAATTTGTTCTTTTTAATATCATGAGACCTCTCGATAGGGACTGTAATAAATAACAGATTGAAAAAGTCAAATACCATTTGTTACATTAAAAAAACATTGCAAGTAATATATAAGGTAACTTCGGGGATGAAGACCAAAAAATCTAAGAAATATTCAAGACTTGCACGTCTGACGTCTCCAAACAAAGTCTTCCTATGCTTCTCATTCATTACCTTTGGAAACCAATTATATCTATCTCTTTGAGAACATTTATCATATTCAAAACCTATCAAAGCAGCAGCAGCTGATCCTTCTTCCCTCACTGGCAGAACCACATATAATCTAGCCTAAAGAGATAAGTAACAACAACCTGCATCATTTTAAGTTAAATCGCTTCTGGTTCAAGTTTTGCACTTCCTTCTTGTTATTTTGAATTCTCAAAAATATGAAGTTATATGCTGCTTTAGCTTCAGTTTATCTCTCCCAACACCAATGCAGTTTCATTGTTTCTTTTCATCTTTTCTCTCTCTCTCTCTCTTTTATGTTCCATCAATGCATTCCTTGAAAGTAAATACTGCTCGGTTTGGGTGTATTCCTTGAGAGTACACTATAATAGTGTTCCTTCTGTGTGCATTCTATCATATATCTCACATCTTGAAGTTCTAATTCCCATATATGGTTAGTCTTTCGCTATTGGGGTTCTTGGCAAGACCAGGCATAGACCTTGGGAAGGGTTTGGTAGATCTTCTCTTGCCTCACTTATGTAATTGTTTAACTTACAAAGCTAATGTCAAGAAACTCCTCAAACAAGTGAATAACCTGCAAGCGAGGAAAAAGGATGTCGAATATTTGATCAAACAAGCACAAGGGAGAGGAGAGCCAGTCTAAAAGAAGTGCTAAGGTGGATAGAAAGAACAGTTGAGATTGAATTAGAATTCAGGAGTTTGTTTGATGATGTTGATTTATTATTTTCAAGGAATACTAAGAAATGTTGCACTCGTTATGTGCTAAGTAGAGAGGCAGAGGAGATTCTGCAGGAGGTTGAGACTCTTATAGAGGAAGGGAAATTTGAAAAGTTAGCACATCCCCTGCCTCCTCCTGACACTACTGATGCAATTCTAGATGGAGATTTTGTGGCTTTTGAGTCTAGCAGATTGGCCATGGAGAAGGTTATGAAGGGATTAAGGGATAAAGATGTACATGTCATTGGGTCACATGGTATGGGTGGAGTGGGTAAGACAATGATGATAAAAGAAGTCAGTAGAAAAGCTAAAGAAGATGGGCTTTTTGATAGGGTTGTAATGGTAGTGGTTTCCCAAAAGCTTGATTTGGTAGGGATTCAGGCTCAAATTGCTTGTTTGTTAGGACCACATTTCAGAAAGGAAGGGAATACACTTGTAAGGGCAGCTGAGTTGTGTGAAAGATTGAGAAGGGAGAAGAGGGTCCTAGTGATATTAGATGATATATGGGATCCAGTAGATTTATCTGAAGTGGGAATTCCCATAGGTTGCAAAATTGTAGTCACCACAAGAAGAAAGAATGTGTGTGCTAATATGGGAAACCATATAATCATACTATTAGAAGCCTTATCAGAAATTGATGCTTGGAATTTGTTTAGAAGGAATGCTGGTGACATTGTCACCATAGACACATCAATCCAAGAAATTGCAAGGGAAGTTGCCAGGGAATGTGGTGGTTTACCAATTGCACTTGTCACAGTTGGAAGGGCACTGAGAGATCAGAAAATTTTAAGGGTATGGAAAGCAGCAAGAGATCAACTCAGAAGGTCTACACCCACAGATATTGAAGGAATGCATGGAAGAGCTTTGCCATGTTTGAAGTTGAGTTATGATCATCTGGACAGTGAGGAAGCAAAGAAATTGTTCTTGATTTGTTCATTGTTTCCTGAACATTATGACATCAGTATAGAGTTGCTGGTTGAATATGGGATTGGAGAGGGGCTGTTTCAAGACTAGATACAATAGAGGAAGCAAGG
Source organism: Macadamia integrifolia (assembly GCF_013358625.1). Taxonomy (NCBI): domain Eukaryota; kingdom Viridiplantae; phylum Streptophyta; class Magnoliopsida; order Proteales; family Proteaceae; genus Macadamia; species Macadamia integrifolia. The sequence goes on along the minus strand of NW_024868385.1, from coordinate 15,494 downwards.
GATCGAGCACTTCTGATTATAGACAATTTGAAATCTTCTTGCTTATTATTAGATGGGATAAGGCAAGATTGGGCTGAGTCTTTCGGTTATAATACAGGAAGTGTCAGAATGAATGATCTAATTTGCGTTATGGCCATTTCCATTGCATCGTCTAGTACTTCCAGTTCTAGCACTGATCTATTCCTGGTAAGAGCCGATGTAGGAATGCGAAACTGGCCAAAGGATACATGTAGAGCATATTCAAGTATCTCATTGATGGGAAATCCCAATCTTTGTGAGCTTCCAGATGGTTTGGTTTACCAGAGACTCCATACCTTGCTGTTGAGAGAATGCTATGGCAATGTACCTGTTACAATTCAAAAAAATTTCTTTGACGAGATGAAAACACTTAAGAGTTTTGGATATGAGTCACAATATCTTTCAATATCTCTCACCACTCTTATTCGAACCCTTGACGAAACTGCGGGTACTATGTATGGGAGTGTTTTATGAAATGAGAACACCTATAGATCTCAAATTTGGAACTCTATAGTGCTTAGAGATTCTTCGATTAGAGGGATTTCAGTTGATAAGCTTTCCAAGAGAAATAGCCCAATTGGTGAATTTAAGGTTATTGGACTTGAGATCATGTAAGTTCACAACAATTCCAACCGGAATTTTATCAAAGCTTTCTCAATTAGAAGAACTATACATGGAAGGAAGCTTTAATAAGTGGGGTACCAAGGTTGTGGCTGTTGAAGAAGAGAATTGTAGACAAATAACCACCAATGCTAGCCTTGCTGAGCTAACTAGGTTACCTTGTTTGAACATATTACATGTTGACATAGTATGCGGGGAATATGTCCCTCAAGAAGCCTTCTTTTTTCCAAGGTTGGGGACAAAGTTCCCGGCGAAGTTTCGCATACTTGTTGGAAGGGCCATTGAAGATCATCTTGTGATTGAAAATATATCTAAAACTCCAAGAGACTTGATCTTGAATGGCATTGTAATCTACAACTTGCCATACTGGTTCAAGAGGGAGATACTCGCTACAACAATGGGGCTCAAATATACTCCAAGGAGGGCTGTGAATATTCTTAAAGAATTTGATGATCAGTGTGGTTATTTACTAGATTGTTTGCAGGTTCTCATTGTCCATTCCTGTACTGTGATTCACTCTCTCATGAATGCAACAAAATGGAATCCAAAACGATCTGCACTAACTGATTTAGTGAAATTGTATCTCATCAACCTATCCTTCTTGGAGGACATTTGCCTTGGCCAACTTCCATTTAGGTGTTTCATGAATCTAAGAGTTCTAAGAATGTTCAACTGTCCACAATTGAGGAAAGTCATTACTGCAGCCCATGCTCAAAATTTTCTCCAATTGGAAGAGCTCGAAATATCATTAGACCAAGTAATGGAAGAAATTGTAGGAAGGGAAGGAAGAGGAGAGGTGCTTAAGAAGATTTTGTTTCCAAAATTGAGGACTATTCGACTTCTGGAAGTAGATAACCTAATATGTTTTTATGGAGGAGATTCTCTTGTTGAATGCCCATCCTTGGAAGAAGTCATTGTTGATACCTGTCCGAATTTGATGAGTTTTGCTACGGGTTTGCATTTTACTCCCAAATTTAGGAGGATAAGAGCCAAAATAATGGGTACCACCATAGATATAGATGCGGATTAGCAACAAGAGATGGCCAGCTAAATTCTGCCTTGCAAGTCCATTTCTCAAAATGGGAGGTATGAATCATAAACATCTCTCGCAAATTTATGTGTGTTTTTAGTTTTGCAACTGTATAATATAAGGAGAGTGATCGATATGCACGATGCCTCTTTGTATTAGCATCTTAATTAGGGTGTGTACAATAACGTTTCTATTCCAAATTAGTAATTCTAAGTCAGATATTCGTATTTGTCTTCCTATTAATTTGGAAAACTTTTGTACAAGAAATGTTGTATGGAAAACTGGAAAAGGAAAATATTTTCTCTTCTAAAAAAAAAAGAGAAACCCATATGAAATGCATATTAACATAAATATATCACCTTCTGGAGGTGATGTTGCTGGTGGCAAAAGTTTGTGAGATTCGTCAAAATTTCCCCTTAGGATGACCTTTTTTATCCTAACGTTTGTGTATTCGTTTTTGACAGCTTCTTCTTAGTTGTTTCTCAAAACTGTTCCAAATGTGTTTTTCTTACCCGGATCATATGTGAGCCTAAGGCATTTCCTATGCCATCTCATAATATAATTTTTTATTCATTATTTAAGAGAGATGTCGGATTAACCCCGAAAGAAGTGATCCAAAAATGGAATTGACCTAAAGTTTCAAAGTATATCCAACCAAATATTTTACCCACCTAATAGTGAAATCCTGCAAATAAAGCAAAAACGGCTCCCATAGAAAGTACATAATGGAAATACTATGTGAGAGGGTGTAGAAAATGCCTTAAGCTCAGAGACACTTTTGCCTTACAATATATACAAAGTGTTCTCAGTTAAATGGAAAAAGTACCATAGATATAAATATATATATATATATATATATATTTAACTTGTGGAATGATCCAGGAAAGAAGAAGTTCAGGGGTACAAAACAAAAATTCAGAAAGTTTAAGGGAGCAGAGAAAAAGCCAAGAAGGAATTTTGAACGTGCAGAGAAAAAATGCAGAAAGTTTAGGGGTGCATAGTGAAAGTCAGCAAGGAGAAAGTTCAGGGGTGCAAAGCAAAAGGTTCAGATGCACAAGCCAAAAGTCAGGAAGTAAAAATTCCAGAGGTGGCAAGAACATCTACTCTTGTGAAGGTAACTAATAATTTAAGTTTTTAAATTGAATTATTAACATTCTACACGACTTATGTAGTAATTATGTGAGTACTACACCCAAAATTAGGTTAGGTGGGCTTGTATTTTTAGCTAAAAAACTCTGGAGTGGGTTCTATCATGATCTTGATTCTACACATCCATGCATGCAAGCCTTTACCTATTTATTTTTTGTACTTATGCATGTGCCAAAAAAGTAGCGGAATGAGGAAGAATATGTTTTGAATGGTAGTGAGTAGATTTTCATGAAAAACTTCCTTGCAGGTAACTAATCATTCAAGTTTCTAAATTGAATTGTGACATGCTACTATTACACTGCCTCTCTGTAGTGATTATATAACTAGTAGCCCTAAAATAGGCCAAGTGTGTTGGTATTGTCAACTCAAATTTTGGAAAAAAAAAATCCTCTGTTGCACTGCATTGGTACAGTGAGGATCTTGATGGCTGGAGCACCTTGGGGTGTGTGCCTTGATGCTCCCAACTGTAGAGAATCGGGGCTCTTAATTTTTTTTTCCTTTATTTTATTTTATTTTATTTTTTTATGTAAGTATAATGTCTGAAAAAAGTGGAATGATGCAGGAAAGAGTAACTTCAACTATACAAAGAGAAAATGAGGAAGGAAAAAGTTCAGGGGTGCCAAATGAAAGTGAAGAAACTTCAAAGTTAGAGAGCAAAAATCTGGAAGGAAAAATTTCGGAGGTGAAGAAGAAAAGTGAACAAATTCTAGAGGTGCATAACAAAAGTGAGGAAACTTTAGGGGTGCAGAACAAAATTCAGGAAGAAGAAAGTTCAAAATTGTTATGGATGCAAAGCAAAAGTCAAGAAGGAAGTTCAGGGGAGCAAAGCAAAAATATGGAAAATTGACACACCATGGAATACACTTTGAAGAAATCCTCATCAACATAAGAAATGAACGAGATTGTCTTTTATTCAAACTCCTCAACCACATAACCCTTTTATCTAGGCAAACTAAGTTCTGCTCCAGAAAGGGTCTTGGAACGTCCTAAGTGCCTGTAAGTAGATATAGTGGCTCACATCAATGGTAGTCAGAACCTCAATGCACCTTGGGTTGGATTATTCATCATCCTCTGAGCTATGAAAATCGGCAAGGGAATTCTCCTACATATCTGTATTAGAAGATATCCTCAGAAAATATAGTTTTTTAGATATCCTCAGAAAATATAGTTTTTTAGCGTCATAAGGAAGAGAAACTGAAAGAGAGTCAACTAATAAGAAGGAAGATAGAAAAGGAGGGAGAAGAGATAGACATAAATGTTAAATGGATGTTGTCAATCCTCTTTTTTTTTTTTTTTAAATGATTGATATTTTAATCCCAAAAGCTCATACTAATCCCACAATCATATGAACCAGGTCATATCAGGGTTAAATTAGAATCATTTGATTTTCACTAAAAGTAGGAAGAGCAATAAACACCCGTATGAGTGGTCCCAAGAAAGTAAGAGGACTTGAAAGGTCCTTTGCCAACTCTGCTACCCCCTTCGGGCTCACTAATCAATCCATTTATTTTATGATTTAGATAGGAATTTTCCTCTCTTTTAGTTAAAAATTTCTAAGAAAAACCCAACTAAAGCTAAGAGAAATATATTTAATGAATATATATATATATATATATTGGTAACATGGACATGTCTATAAACATCTTAGAAAAACAGAGCATTTGGGACACCATTGGGGGTTAGAGGTTCTAAATCAAAAGGGTTCTTTCATTACCTCCTGGCCTTCTTGTGGTGGAATTGGCATTTGTAGAGAGAGAACCACTGTCTCTCTGCCCTTTAACTGTGGGCGTAACATCTAAACTGATGGTGCTTCTGTTATCTATAGATCTTTCATCTGAACTAACAAGCTCCTCTTTTTCATATGTGATCACCTTCCCAATCTAAACTTACTAAGCCTTTGACTTGTTCTCTTCAACTCTGAACTTTTTACTTCCCATTTATTAGTTACCTGCAAGAAATTTTCTATTCCTTCATTTAGTATTGCCGAAATTTCTGCCTCATGAATTTTTCTTTCCATATCTGAAATTTTCCCTTTTTCTTTTTGTCTTTTCCCTTGGAGAACTGAAATTTTTGTTCTTGACATTTGTTCCGCACCCTTGAACTTTCTCCTTCCTGATTTTTGTTCTGCACCCCTGAACTTTCTATATTTTTGTTCTGGCCCCCTGAACATCCTTCTTGACTTTTGCTCTGCACCCATTCACTTTCTAAACTTTCTTCTTTCTGGCTTTTGCTCTGCACCCTAGAAATTTCTTCATTTTCACTCCAGAGCCTTTGAATTTCTCCACTTTCATTTGGCAACTCTGAAATTTCTTCCTCCTGCTTTTTGCTCTCCACCCTTGAAGTTTTTCTTTCCAAGTCTGAAGTTTTGATTTTACCCTTTTGTCTTTTCCTCTTGGCATTTGAGCTTGTGGTTTCTTTGACTTTTTCCTTCTTTGTTCTTCACAGCTGGACTTTTTGCTTCTTGAATTTTGTGAAAAATTGGATGTTTCTTCAGTCTCACTTGAATTCTATTGAGTAGAAGATTTTGCATTGCTATAGGGAATAAAAATTCAGTTGCAGATTACCTAGCAGAATCAGTGGCAAGAAATGGTTTCTCATCGAAAAAAGTTGTTGTGAGATGAGTTGTATCCATTATTTTTTTTTTTTAAATACCAATGATCTTATAGCGAGAAAGTTCTTGTTGACAAGGATAGGATACAATTCAGTATGTGTGTACATCTCATCATGTTTTGTTAAATTTGTTCATTCTGTTTAGGTTGCTCTATAGTTATTTAATTAAGACCTCTTTTGAGCTCGCTATGTACATCTCAACATGACCTTTTCGCACACCCCAAGACACAGTGGGTCTGAAAAGACTGTGCTGCCCTGTGTTAAAGATTCTTATACATGCCTGATGTATACATATGCTATCAAGGATCATTCTCTCGCCCAGAACTTCTAGAGGAAATTACACTCCCCTCCCTTGGATGTTTCAGGTATTACACACTCCCCCACGAAGTTTATAATTACAAATTCTTTCCTTCTAAGTTGTAGATTATATCAACCATATCCCGATCGTGAGTGAGAAACCGCTAAGTGTGTTACAAATTATAATAAATCCTAAAATACCCTTGGTCCAATGGAGATGACGAATTTGCCCTCAACCCTTATTATTGTCTTCGTCCTTGAGAGTTAGGGCTTTTGCGCTATATGAAGCCGTTGGTTGATGTGTGGCCTGAGATGGCTACGATGGTTGGCAAGGGCAGAGATAAGATTTCGATAGTGAGTGCCTTGAATTTGGAACTGATGAGGCGCATATTATCGCTAAAGCTGACGACTCTGGCTACTTTGGCCCATGGAAGGTCCAAGCCGTTGCTGAAGAACTTACCTTCGGTCGTCATGACCAGAGCAGAAGCAGGAGCTCCCGTCGATTCTAATCGGACTTGGCTGAGGGCAGCAAGAATCGCATCCATGAGCACATGGCTGGCTCCTCCTCCTCTCCTCTCTCTCCCTACCCAAAGTTGGGAATTAAAATCCTACCGAAAACTTGTGCCTGAAGCTTCTCTTTATATGATAAAGTGGAGGAATTTTGGAGAAGAGGAGGCACGGAGCGTGTTCCTTGCTCTCTGGTGTGAAACTACAAGTGGGACCAGAGCGATTGAGTGATAGCATAACACTGCGGATCCCTTATCCTTACACCTTGCACCCCCGGGTACCACTTCCTACCTTGACGACGTGGCACATACAGCAACTGCTTATGTTGAACACCACCACTGCATTGGCTGAAGCCAATTTCCTCATCTTCTTGTACGTCCTCACAAGCTCCATTGGCAACCGCCTCACATGGTTACCATTCCCCTTATTCCTCTGCAACTGCAAAATCCCTTTCCATTCACGAGATGCATCATCCTTTCTTCTTGAAGATATCAAGCCAAACAACAACTCAAGAACTGAAGAAGAAGAAGAAGATCAAAAGGGGGTAAAAAATGTAGAAACGCAACCCTAAAACGATGTAGAAGATAATGGAAAACAAAACAAACAATGCACACAGATTTTACGAGGTTCGGCAAGGTTGCCTACGTCCCCGGTGAGATGAGATCCTGCTTCACTATCAATGGAGAATAGGGTTACAACGCTCTTCCTCACACCTCTCCGTATTGCTTGCATTTCAGAGAAAGAAACCCTCGCTACAAATATATAGCGGAAAAAACCCTAATCCGGATCAAATTACAATTTCCAACCTAATCCGGATTAAACTACAATTGCCCTCAAATAAAAAATTTGAGCGGGGAGCTGCGCCCCCCTACACCCCCTGCTGTGCAGGGGGGCCTCCTGCCCCCCTTGCAACCCCCACGGCCCGCTAACCGGCTAGCGGGACCGCCGTCCTGCCTGTCTAGGTGCTGCACCAGTACTTCCTGGATTAAACTGCGACGGAATACAAGACATCATACACCAACACAAGTCCCTTCTTTGGTGCTCATGCGCTCAAGTTCTCGCCTCGGGTGATGGCCTCCGCTCTCGTCGCATCCCGATTGACCCAGCTTGCTAGCGATGTGGCCAACTAGTTGAATCAAATGATCATATCTTTTTGTCCTGCCCCTTTGCAAAAGCAATTTGGTTTGGAAGTTCTCTCACCTACGCTGCTCCCTCATCTCCTTTGCCCAAACTCCATGAATGGCTTAATAGTTGGGACCCCTTTTTTGCATCTGATAAAAAGAAAGCTATGGCTGACCTCAGCTTGGGCTCCTTCCTATGCTGGTGGATTTGGATCGCTCGCAATGACCTAGTTTTCGGTAATAGAACTTGGAC
>NW_024868385.1:0-3329 GCF_013358625.1 Macadamia integrifolia | reverse complement strand
GACCGCGACCCGATGGGTCGAACCGCTATTTGGAGTATATATATATATAATGTACTGTTGCTTGTTGAGAGTCATTGTATTCTAGGGTTTTCACGAAGCTAGGGTTTCAGGGCGAGTTCTTCCTCGCCGCTGCTAGGGTGTAATCCTTCTTCTGCATAGTGGATCATCTTCTTCTTCGCCCGAGGACGTAGCACACCACCCTGGTGTGTGAACCTCGTTAAATCTCTGTGTCGTACGGATCTATTATCTTTCTTTATTCGTGTTTCTTGGTGTTTGATCTAACACTCCCCTATTATGGATAATCTCAAGAAAAAGCTCCAACTCTGGAAGTCCAAGCTCCTCTTATGTGGGCCAACTGGAATTGGTAAGGGAAGTTATTCAGCGTTCATATGTATATTTGGACTCCCTCCAGCCTTCATTGAAAAGTGGAGTCTTTGATCACTGTCTTTCTATGGAAGGGCTCCAAGAATAATAAGTTTCTACATGATTGGGTGGTCTTCACTTTGTCTTCCCAAGCAGGAAGGGTGCTTGGGTCGAAGGAGAATCAAAGAGGTTAATCTAGAAGGGGTTCTTAAGCTTGTTTGGAAGTTGGCTATTGGAAGTAATGGTATATGGGTGGAATGGTACTCTCGCTTTCTCAAGCAAGACTCCATATATACTGTTTCATGCCCCTCTGATGCTTTTGGCCCCAAAAGGAAGATTTTGAAATGTAGATCCTCAGGTTGCTCATGTCATTAAGATGAAGATTGACCTAGCTCTTCAACCCTCCTTTGGCTGGATAATTGGCACCCTTATACGTTTAATTAGCACATTTGGAGACGGAATCTGGCATGATTATGGGGATCAATAGGGTGCTCTATTGTCTTCTTGTTATTCAAGATGTTGTTTGGAGGCCACACCCTGCCAAATTTCTGAGTTCGATAGATGCCTGAGGAACTCTACATGAGGTGGCCTTCTGGAAGTTGTAGTTTAGTTATGTGGTTGAAGTCATATTCAGGAAAATTTTCTTTCCCTTCATCCTGGAATCAAACTGTTGAGATCTCTGGGCTTGATATCATTTTATATAGGGATCATATTCCTCACTACAACTTTATTGTTTGGAGTGTTCTCACGCAAACATTCATAAAGCTTCAATTCCTTCATCAGAGATAGATTACCTACTATTGTTTCTACTAGAATTCAATGCTGTGCTTATTCTTCTCATGCCCTCTCCCCCTTAAGATTTGTGAAGGGTTTCTTCATAAGCTGGGATTGTAAAGGAAGGGTTCTTGATTTTGTGCGTGAGTCGATGTGAGTGAAGAACTTTAAAGGAAGATCTGGATTTGACACAATGGGAAAGTTTGCATTTGGTGCAACCATCTACCAACTCATTTGGATGGAATGGAATTTTAGGACTTGGCTAGGTAGTCTAGAGCATTCAAGAAAATTTGGGATGCTATCACTTTTGATGTTCGGGGAAAACTATCCCACCTTGAGTTCTTGTGTAGGTGACTCCCCTTGGAATAGACATATCTGGCTCTTGGGATCTTCCCCTTCTGGTGGCCTAAGTGGGTGAGGTGACCCTTTTAAGGAAGGGTCAATCTTTTGTATAGTTTTCCTTTACTTTCTTCTGCTTTTTCCCTCTCTTTGAAGTCCACTTGTATTCCAGAGTTCTGTTGAATTTTTTTTTTGGTAGAATAGGCTATATATTCAACAAATCCTAAGAAAAATAAGGGGCGTCTTATAAGATATTCAGGGGAAACCCGCCCAAAAAAAAGAGGGGGGGGTGAACTATACATCCAGGAATACCCCCCCTCAAACAAGGGAAGCACCAATAATCACAAGCCGCATAGGCAAACTGATGTAAGCTTGAAATCGCATCTTATTATTTATTTACACTTACTATTAATTATTCATTTTAATTGGGTTTAGTTCTAGGATTTTGATTATTTTAAGGTTATATTTAGTTGATGGGTCAGCCCAAACTCATAAGTAGATTATTTAATTAATGTAGGCCAGTAGTAAAATAAGTTTAGGATTTTATTGTTGTTTTAATCTCAATCGAACGAATTTAATTAGACAAGTGATTGATATTGATTAGAGTTTCTTTAGGTTATTATTTTCTTATAAATATGTAATGGGAGAACAACATAATAGAGTTGACTATTGAATTCAATTTGGGGTTTATTCTTTTTAAAGTCCTGAAGAGTTTCGCCAGTTCCAAACCTTAAAGAGCTTGAAGATAGGCCTAGAAGAGCTTGTATAGTGCTGGATGAGCATAACCTGCCTCTATCGTTCCTAAAAGAATACGATAGTCAATTTTATGTTTTTGAGATTGTGTTTACTGGTATCAGAGATTTGTTTTCATAATAAGGTTTGTAACACATCAAAAGGGTTTATCCAATGGTGAGTGTATGGTACGCACCATATATAGTCATGCACCGTGATAAACCTTATAAGAAAACAATCCCTGCTCTTCAAATCCCGCAAACTACAAAAGTTGAAACTAACTACAATTTCTCCATATCTCATGCAATCTTTTTCACTATGAAAAGTATAAAAATGGAAACCACATTCAGTTTTAGACTTAACTTTGTGTTCCCATGTCTGACTGAATTGCTACAAGCTTTATTCATGGAAATAGATATTGACAAGAAGCATAAATTTGATTTCTCTCGGTCCCTTCTTATTTTCCATATAACCGAACTACTACAACCTTATTGATGCAATTTCGGAAACATGGACAACACTATCATACTCTTCTAGGAACAACAGAGGGTGGGGTGTGCTCAACTAGTACAACATAAGTTCTTCTAGACTTGTCTTCAAACTCTTCAAAGCTTGGAAATGGTGAAGTTCTTTAAGACTTCAATAAAAAGGAGAAATTCTAAATTCAATTTAATAATTTAACTCTCCTTTATGTTGTTCTCCCATTACATATTTATAAGAAAATAAAAACCAAAATGGAACCCTTAGCAACCTCAACCATCTAATCTAATTAAGTTTCTAAGGCTGAGATTAGGTAGAGACAACAAATATAATCAAGGAAATATTTAGTAACATAAGTTCCTTGGTACATTATAATTTTACCTTATTTAAATTAATTAATTAATTCACAATTCTTAAAATAAAATCTTCCAACTAGGGGAAAAAACCAAAATAGGTAGGAGATTGTTGTCCAATAATATCTTTGTTTCCAAATTTATTCCATATCCAGTTCAAGGAATCTATCTACCTTGCTCCTCAAGACAACAAAATTAATCCAGGAAAGTTCTAGAAGCCCAAAAGCTGATGTAGCAATCTTGTTGATGGATTGGCTGGGTTGGCCTGTGATTCAGAGCTGCATCATT
>NW_024868384.1:99554-117628 GCF_013358625.1 Macadamia integrifolia | reverse complement strand
CCATGGTATGGGATGCGGTGGCACTATGCAATCGTACTATTGTCATATAGGAGCATACGGTTTAGGATTTTCACCTTCCCGTGCTACGACCCTTCCCAACAGGGGTTAAGGTGTTAGGTTACCATTTGGGGGGAAGCAGTGGTCGCGGTTGTCGGGTCACTGTGGTGGTTAGACATAACGCCCGACGGGTCATTAGGACAGTCGGCAACCCCGGTGGTATATTCAAGAGGGCCAATCGTACTACTTTTAAATTACTGGAGTCAGCACCTTTAATTTCAGTCATTTACTTTTCTGTTGAGAGCTGGTGGTCGGCATGTTTTTACTTTTTTGAGTACTCATGGTGGGCCTTCTCCGACAGCCCTATGGGCGTATCGCAGGATGGAGTTCGCAGCTCGTACCCGGAGTATACGCGCACTGTGGTTGTAGTAGCACTAAACCAAAGACTTAGTAATGTTGCTTAGGTGGATGTGATTTAAAATATAATGCATAGCATATAGTGCATATGGTTGTGATTGTTGTGTGGACTATTGTGTGGTCCATCTTTTCACTTACTGAGCTAGTGAGCTCATCCCACGTGTGCACCTCTTTTAGAAGATTTTGTAGGTCATCCATCTGAAGAGCACGGGGCGGGTCCCACGGTCGAGTTCCCTGAAGAGGATTGGTGGGCCCCTGAGGAGTTAGAGCACCGCACTGATTGCCCATGCGAGAGTTGTGTTGTGGGACCGCAGTTCTGATGCCGAGCTGAGCTCCACTTCTGATGCCGAGCTGAGCTCCACTTTTGATGCCGAGTCAAGCTCTACCTTGTGAAGCCGAGCTGGGCTCAACCTTTGATACCGAGCTGAGCTCCAGGTTCTGGTACCAAGCCGAGCAGTATACTCTGATTTTGATGATTTCTTTTATGTACTTGATATGTGAATTGTACTTTCATTGTGTAAATATCATGCCTTCGGGCCCACATGTATATAACTATTGTATCACAATTCGGGTATCAAGTATTATGGGAATATTCACAGGTAAACCAAGTCTTCCGCTGATCTGATAAGCTTTTATTAGTTGTGTGTATGCTGTGATGGAATACAGTATCAGATGATCCTGGCAGGTTTGGGTTAACCGGTGTTAACCCGGTCACTGGCCCGGTTCGGTGTGAACGGGGTGTGACATTATTAATAGGGGTTTTTCGGGTAACGATGTGGTTCTAGAATCGGCACGCTCCTGACTCACAACTAGCTTGTATCCTTAGGGACTGATAACGTACATTCATGACATGGGATAACACCTATGTTACAGTAAAACTTATACCCCTCTGGTCTTAGAAATTATTGCTTAGAATTGTTTGATAATAATTGGATCATTTCATTACATTCATATAATTTTTTTTGGTAGAAATTGCATTCATAGTGTGCGTGAGTGTGTTATGGAGATTGGGGTGTAGGATGACCGATGGTTGGTTCTGACACTACATGCCTATGGTGTGTGAGTGTGGGGTACAGGGTAATCGATGGTTGGGTCCTGGCATGTACGCCCACAAGGTGTGTGACTTTGTTTGTGATATGGCTCATACCATGATAGAATGAATTGGACTAGGATAACCATCTTGGTGCTACAACTCTTGTCAATAGGGGTTTACGTATTGCCTAATCCTACCGTCCGATGGTCCGAGGTTGGGGATGATTTCTAGTGACTGAGGTGGTGGGGATGCTAGCGTTGTGACAAACCCCCATGCGATGTTTGATTTGGTGGTGGGTATGTCCTACATGCGATGTTATATTCAATGCAGTGGTCTTATGGGGGATTATTAATAGGGGTTTGTTAGGTAACGATGTGGTTCTGGAACTGGCACACTCCTGACTCATAACTAGCTTGTATCCTTAGGGATCGATAACAGATATTCATGACTGAGGCTATCGCCTATGTTGCAATAGCACTTATACCTACTCTGGACTTAGAATCTATTACATATATTTGTTTGCTAATAACCGAATTATGTCATTTTATTCATCTAATTGCATTCATCTAACTGCATTAATGTTGTTGTGTGTGAGCATTTATACTTGCTTTTATTTTATTGATTGTTGTGGATGCATGTGTGTGTGTACCCCTCATTGGGCTTCGTGGAAGCTCACCCGATTTATTGCACCCTTTTTAGATGGTGGAACCAATGCTGAGGCAGGCTTGGAGTTTGTTAGCAATGGTGAGGCTTGTGTCTACGAGACACCATATTGATGGACATCACTTCTTTATTTTAAGTTATTTATTTGTATGTATTTTTTTTAATCTCATATACTTGTGATCGGAATTCAAATGAATTTTGGTATATTGTAATTATCATTTAGTGAAAATTACCTATAGTAGAGTAAAGTTTACAAATCTTATATGCGTATTCTAATTTTGGTTGTGATTTTGGTGGCATTTATGGATTGGGATATTGTATCTGTGATCCTGGAGGGTTAGGCTGACTGGATATGGGTATCCAGTGCTACATACCTTGGCCTAAAGGAGGCGGGGTGTGACAGAGTCAGTTCCAGTCCAACCCTGGACGTGAGCATTGGACTGTTGTCAAGAATATCCTCAAGTATTTAAGAAATACTAAGGATCACTTCTTAGTTTATGGGTCAAATCAGTTATCAGTTATGGGGTACATGGATTCCGATTTTCAAACTAACAAAGATGATAGAAAATCCACATCAAGGATGATTTTCATAATAGGGCGTGGAGGTGTTATTTGGAGGAGTGCAAAACAAAAGTCTACAGCTGATTCTACCACTGAGGCCGAATACATAGCAGTCAGTCAAGCAGCCAAAGAAGTAGTTTGGTTGAAGAAATTCTTGATTGGTCTCAAAGTTGTCTCCGGGCTTGTTAAAGATCCCATTCCATTGTATTGTGACAATAAGGGGGTAATAGCTCAAGTAAAGGTGCCTAGGGCTCATGAGAGGAACAAGCATGTGCAGCAAAAATATTACCTGATAAAGAAGATCATTGGTTAAGGTGATGTAACTATCATAAAGGTTGACTCAGCAGACAATATGTCGGATCCCATGACTAAAGGCTTGGCACGTAATGTGTTTTTTAAACATGTAGAATCTATAAGTGTAAAGTATATGAGAGATTGGCTTTAAAGTACGAGTGGGAGGTTGTTAGATGTGTGTGTCCATCAAACTCGGTTTATTAATAAGACTGTTAATCTCATTTATGCTTGTCATTTATTTATTGGGCTTATAAGTTGTTCCATGGGTTTTCATCCAAAATTATTCTCAGTAAGGGATATGATCGGACATCTTATTCATATGGTCATTACCTTGTATGTTACTAGGGATGTGATTCTGGTACATAAATGTAAGTACACATATTGTGTGTATAGAAAAGAATCTCGTAAGAATCTCGCATGTATTACTACCAGTTGTATGAGGACTAGATTTATACCCATCACTCGACCTTTGACCTGAGATATCCTATCTGTTGTAGTGTTGTATCAAGTGTTTTGGTAAACCAATGGTTGACGTCCAACGGACTATTTACCGGTATGCTGGACGCATGGTCCCACATTGTTAATAAAAGAGATCATCAACATGGGATCCACTGCCCTTAATTGGGGAATATCGAGGAGAGAGAATGTTTGTGCTTGATCGGACAAAAATCTAGTGCCAGTGTCATTTTTGTAAATTGTTTATAAAATTATTTTTTAACATAAAAAATAATATTTTATTTGAAATATTTTTTCATCATCTAATCATGTTCATAGAATCTCTGAAACAGACATATAAAATGAGTTAGGGTTATGCAGTATTAAATTACGTGCCCTATAATTCATTATATGATATTGAAAAAGTGGAAGGTCTTATGTGCAAATTAAAGAATTAATATTGCATAACAAGATTTGGGAATATTAAATGGTTTAATTGTCTTTTATTTATGGTAGTGGGTAAAATATAATTTGAATATATTTGTCACCCATAATAAGAAAGATAGCAATCCCTTTTAGATTCTACCTTTTTCCACTTTAAAGTAGCTGTTCAATTTGAAACTGTTCTCTACCACCAAGATTTGACTTTCTTTGTTTAGGAAATAAAGATTTGACCAAAAGAGAAAACCCTAAAAGAGGTTTTATTATATAAGGGACAAAGGAGAAAGAGATTTAGGTTTTTTGAACTTCTCGTTCTCTCCCATATTTTCTCTCTCCCTTCCTTCTCTCTCTTTGTGAGTGAATGTGTGTGAAGGAGAAAACCTTAAAGGTGGATTGCTCTTCTCCAATTGGACATAGATCGTAGTTTCAAAGTGTTGAGATCAATCCCTACAGTTGCTCAAGTGTGAAAGAACTATTATTTGGAGGAGCTTCAATTGCAGTTGAAGTTCTAAGGTAACCGTTTCATTCTCATGTAGTTAATTTTTATGTAGTGATTCGAACGCAAGAGATCCCAATCCGATTCCTTCCACTGCGTGATTGGGTTTCAGCCAACATTCACTACTAGGGTTTGAGTGACTCCCTCCCAATGCCAAAAGACTTTCACTGACTTCTTTGGTGGTTGTAGCCCTTCCATGTAATAAGTCGGGCGATCCACAAGTTATCAGTTGTTATCACCTTGGGTGCATTACCTATGTCCAAAAGTTGAAATTAACCTGGGATTTTGGGCAAGGGTGTAGCATTCATTCACTACAACATACCTAGCATACAATTTGAACTTCATTGAAGGCTGACCAGTAAGTCTAGTAACTCGATCTACTTTTTGCTAAGCTAATATGTCTCGGGGAAGTCGACTCTGATGAGAATGAGCCACAACCATGGAACCAAGTGTGTAGAAGCTTATAACTAGAAGAAGCATAGAAGAGATTAGTGATGAAGCATGATAGGCATAGCATGCACAAAAAGGGACCGCGTGACATGAACATGTGGCATTAGTACATTGGAATGACATCACACTCCATATACTCCACTCGGAGCAAAAGGAGTGGGGGCATATGTTACACTGTAAACATTCAACTACTAAGGATTTGCCACCTGGCTGTAAATCAGGAAGAAAGACCATAATCCCTCATAAGCCTAACCAATCAGACTACACCACATGTATATGGACTCTCATAAAAAATATATACGGGAAGAATGTCATAATCAGACAATTAAGATATTATTCTTTTGGTAGCCACCTAAAGAAACACCATTGGTAGCATGAAATTCTTATTACTACCTCCCTGTACTAGTATATATAAGGAAATAGACTTCAGGTACCAGGGTAGACTCTGTTTCTTTAATCTTTCTTCATTCGCTTGGTACTAGAACTCAAGTCTATTGCAACCACGCTAAATTAGACATCAAAGAGTCCCAGTCAGAGCAAGACTCCCGCCCTTTCTTTTGTTTACTTTTGTCTTTCTTCATTTAGGTCTCGAAGGAGATGGAATGAATCCTACATGCAACAAAGCCATTATTAACTGACTCTCTATTCCTTCCTCTATATGTATGCGTAGTTTTGTAGAATTCATATAGAGACAGTGTTCTTTGTATTTGTGGAATTATTTTCTCAGTTTGAAAAGAAATATGCAAAATGAGAAAATTTTCCTCTTGTTTTATTATTGAAATAATTGGATATCAGTGTGAACTATGACCTATGAAGTGGAACCGATCGTTTGTGGTGGCGAATTTCCTTGTTAAGGTTTCATCAAAAAAAAAAAAAAAATTCCTTGTTAAGGGAATTTACGAAATTGCCTTTTGTAAATCAAGACAAATATAAGTAATCCCATTGGCTTGTGCTTTTGCAGTAGCCATGCATGCAACAATTGTTTTGCGGCTTTGTCTTTTAAAATAAATTGGAGAGGGTTCCATAAAAGGTCGCTGGACTCACATCAGCAGTTGAGCTAATGGAAGTAGTAGTAGAAATAGTAATAGAGGTAGGATTTCTAATTTGTTTTCATGAGGGTGGGGTGATCATTTTACTTCCATTGTGTCTAAAAGACCATTCTGCTTTTTAGAATTATTATTCAAAAAAATAAAAATAAAAATGAATGAATGGAGAAGACAATTGAGAGCATCTGATTCGTTCCTTTGCTCCACTTGATTGGAGTGGGGCCATGGTTTATGTATTGGTATTGCATTGACTTTATCGTATTGGTCGACATCAATAACTGATCGACTCGGATGGATCATCAGTATTTTTAGAGGGTAAAATTGTGAAGAAATTTTTTTCTTAAAATAAGGGTAAAACTGACCGATACGCATCAATGCGATCCGATTCGATCCATTCCGGATCGGAATCGATAATTGAGTGGGACAGTGCTAGTTCGCAGCGGCTTCTCTTCTGCTTTTTAAGGAATTCTTCTGTATATACGGTGAACGAAAACCTAACCGTTGAAGGTGTTAGATTTTTGGGGTTTCTCAGAGGGAAAGATGTCTTATCTTCTGCCTCACTTGCACTCGGGATGGGCCGTAGATCAATCAATCCTCGCCGAGGAGGAACGACTCGTCATGATTCGATTCGGCCATGACTGGGACGAAACCTGCATGCAGGTACTCTTTCTCTCTATTGAACCCTTGATTTATAATTGTTCTTTTCTGAATTTTCTGCTGGTTTTTATTTCTTCTGTTTGTTTTGGGAGATCGTGGAAACCATAGCGATGATCGTATATAGAGGGATTCAGTTATGTTGCTGTTCATAACTGAGAGGGTTTTTTATATGTAGTTTATATCAATGAGAAGGACATTTATTTGGTTCTATTGACTTAGAAAAAGCTTAATGTTTTGAGTAAATTCTCAATAACAATTGGATTATATCGAGGTTCAATTTTGAGCCCGTATTTGTTTAACTTTAATCATATATGAATCAACTAGAGATGTTGAAGATCAGGTCTCTGGGTGTAATTTTTCTGTTGATGATATAATCTTTGTGGGTGAAACAAAAGCAAGGATAAATGGCAAGTTGGAATTATGAAGATTCAACTTGAAATAAAAAAAGTTTAAGATGAAATAAAAATGTTTTAAGATAATTAAAAAAAAGAAGAAGCATAGCATATGGGGAGCGATTTTTGTAACAATACGACTAAAAGTGGGATAGTGAATATTGATGATAGAGAGATACCCAAGGTTCACGGTATCGGGTTTCGACCTCTGGGGAGATCGAAATTGCTGTGGAAACCTGGAAAATTTTGAGGATACCGGGGATTTTTTACCGATATAGTGGAAACTTAGGTTTCGACCCCCAAACAATTTTTTTTTTTGTTTATTTTTTTTTGTGTACAACCTATTTTAAACATTTCTAACACATTCATATTATTAGTTTCATAAAAAAAACATATAAAGTCTTATCTGTGTGATGAACCAAAGGTTCGATAATCATTATGCTGACTTGTTGGCTTAAATCCTGAAACTTTACTACATAATGACTATATATAGTCTACAATCTACATCAAAATATAAGATATAATGCAAATGATCCAAAATAGATAAAAATATTACATCATCAATATTTATCTATCAACACTGAATCATAGTTGTCAGGCGTCGCCAAGGCGGCGATTTGGCATCCTGGCTGAAAAAGAAGTTGATTGCCACGATTTACGTGACTTACAAATGGCGGTCGCCATTAGCTGATAGGCGTCGCCATGGCACCACCATGGACGCCAGGTCACGCCAAATTCACTAGGCGGTCGATTTTTTGTAAAATGCAGGATGATTTTGATAGGGTTATGTTGATTTTTGATGATTTGATGTTGCTTAATGTTGGTTTTATATGTTATACGGTATATATTGTAGGCTTGTAGCATGCTAAATAACTTTAGAAAGTAGGGGAAATAAAAAAGTAGCATACTAAATAACTTTAGAAAATAGGAAAAATAAAAAATGACACATGGGCGATTTGACTGCCATGGCAACGCCATAACGGGCGATTATCGCAAAATCGATTAGTCACCCCTCCATCGCCTTGGATCGATTTGACGTCGTGACAACTATGCACTGAATAATAGTGACTCAATTACTCAACACTCGAAAGTAGTGACTCAATTCCAAGTAGGGTGTTTAGGCAGTTCCATCCAAGTAGTGACTCACTACCCTCAAGGCACGCACGTTATCTTTTCTAACATTATTTAGTAAGTTATATATATCTTATATCATAAAAAATCAATATTAAGCCACATCAAGTCATTAAAATCAACATTTAGCCACATCAAATCATAAAAAATCAATATTAAGTCACATTGGTATGTGTGCCCATAGGAACCTGAAAGCAGGGTTTTGGGAATTTGGGTTGCGTTAATTAGTATCAGAATTGAAATTCCTTCTCCGTATCCTAAAACATGGTAGCCAATAATGAGGTAATTCAGTAGCTAAACTCCCTCAAGGAGTAAACTCGAGTGTACATTGCCCATCTCACTTTACACTGCCACCACCACTACCATCATATAGGGCTGGTTGACCTTTTGAAGCCTCTTTATGGAGTTAAAAGAGGAGGTAAGTGGGGTGTTCTCGATTTTTACAGGGATTCCAATCTGTAGCAATACTTTGACTGGACTCATAGCTTCAAAGTATTCTTTTGATGGTATGGTTTTACTGAGGCCAGGAAGCTTTTATTTTGATGAAGCCAAACTGAAGGGTACAACTCGAGTCTGTTGGATAAAAAAAAATGAGCAGCAGAATTGTAATTGAAGCATTGGGTTGGTCAACACTTGAGTTGAAATGAAGGAGGCTATGTGATGCAGTTGGGCGTGGGAAGATATGTGGTTATTTTAGTACTTTGATTATTTATTTGTTTCCTTTATTGTTATTGTACGGTGTCGGTCAAGTTCGTAGGGAGATTCAAATTTAGATTTCAGTTTCTAAGTTAGGTTAGTTTCCGTTCCAATTAGTTTCCATTAATTGAATTTTTTTTTCTTTGTATAGCCATATAACATGGTAGAAGACAGATTTGATTTTGAAGAAGTGAAAATTGATTGAATATGAAACCATGGCCTTGAGTGCATACCTCTTACTCCCCTATCTTCTTCTCTTCTTTCCTCTTTCTTTCTTCCTTGTTTTCCTGTTTCGTTCTTCCCTGTTTCTGTTTCAGGCGACACTTGTAGCCAAGAAAGGAGGTTCGATCTCCTTTGATAGGGTTTCGTTCATCTTGTGGTTGTTGCTGAAGGTGAAGCTACTGCCTGGGATCCATATCCTTGGCCATTGCCCTCTAAAGCACCCAATAATCACAAGAGATGAACTCAGTTGCAGACCATACCTTTACCTACATCTGATTCCAAGTTTCGGAACCCTATATTCCATGTATTGCTTGAATCCTTGAGCTGTACTCGTTTGGATTGGGCAGCAGGCTTAGGCGACAGTAGATCTGGTCCTCCGGAATTTCAGAGCTGTTGAAAGAGATTCCAAGGCTGAAGCTTGATTTCCTCTTTTGGTGTTCAACGTGGACTCCCTTGACTGTCGTGAGGTTGAAGCCAACCTCAAATGTGAGTTTTATTTTAGTTTTATTGTAATATACCATAAATACCCCTCTCTCAATAGGGTGGTATCACCATTGAGGAATGTGGAAAAATTCTGCTATTTAACCACTAGGTCTGACTTTGAGTGGGACGAAGAGGTGTTAGTGGCAGTTTCGGAACAAATTGTTCCCTCAGAATCAATGCTAGATTGGCTTATAGTTGACTACCTATGTTGGACGAAGTCGTACAAGTAGCGTATTAGGTAGAGGAGAATCTGGAGAAGCCTTACAATTAGAGGAGTTTCCTAGGCACGTTCTCAAAGGTGATAGTATGAGCAAACATCCTTTTCAACAAGTCACAAGTCAACAATTCTGCTATGGCATCTTCACGGCCTAACAACACTTATACTCCACCTTATGGTTGTGAATCTGACAGACCTACCCCAAAACCAAGGGCTAGAATACAGTGGTTTACGTGTAAGCGGTATGAGCATGTTTTTGCTAAGTGTCTTAATCATCTTGTCGCCTTTGTTAATAAGGACGTTCCCATGGCCATTGCTTCAGAAGAGCAACAAAAGATGAGAGAGTATATTCAGAGGCAAAGCGTGAGCCTAGTTAAGGCAACAATAGTGATAATGATGGAGAGCAACAACCTTGCTATCTTCTTTGCCCTCTTTTGGTCACACATTAAATATCTAAAGAGGATGACTGGTAGCGAAACAACATTTTTCACACCACAGTGAAATGTAATGTTAGTTTGTGCACTAAAATGGTTGATAGTGGCAGTTGTAGAATCTTTGTTTTTAGAGATATATCGTGCACACATTTGGATTGAAGACAGAGCCACATCCCAATCCCTACAAGGTTGCATAGTTGAACAACACCAATCTTAAAATCCATGGTAGGTTTTTGCTCACATATTCCATTGGTGGGTTCATAGGTGCAGTGCGACGTTCTATTTCTGAAGGTTTGTCTCATCCTCATTGGGGAAACGATGGCTATTTAACAAAAAGCTGCAGCATTGTGGATCTGATAATACTTATTTCTTCAAGTAGGATGGACTCAAGATGAAGCTTCTTCCCTTCTTCCCGTCAAGAACCTTCCAGCCATTAAGCTTAAGTGGATAGCGGGATCATTTCTCCTCCAGCGAGTTGAGTCAGATGACGTTCTTGGTCCTCATCCAAACTCAAAGGAGATGAGTTCTTTCAGAGAGGGAGAATTGATGAACTTACATGAGTATGGCTGGATCGGCATGACCTGATCAAGAAACCCAAATCGAAATGAACCAGAAGTCCAGAACCAAACTGGTCTGTTGGTCTAATAGGTGTTGGTATTTGGTTATTCTTGTAATTTGGGTTTTATTAGTAGTAGTTTCCTAGTTTTATTCAGTTTCTATTTCTGTTTTAGGTTGATATGAGGAGTTTTTATCTTTACATAAATGTTTAGGCGTGTAGCAAAGATATGAGGATGTTGAGATGGATGTGCAACAAAACTTGGAAGGATAAGGTAAGGAATGACCATGAGCTAATTTAGGAGTTGCCCTAATAAGATCCAAGAAAGTTATTTGAGGTGGTATGGCCATGTTCAACGGAGGCAGGGTGGGATGCTCTAGTAAAGACGAGTGATCTGATTCAGATTAAAGGAACTAAAAGAGTTAGGGGTATGCCTAAAATGACCATATGAGAAGTAGTAAGGAAAGACATGCATAGTTTAGGTCTTGTCCCAAGTATGACCTTGAATAGATATGATTGGAGGGCAAGGATCCATGTAGTAGACCCCATTTAGATGTGATTTTACTGATTTGTTGTGTTGTGTTCCTTTCCTCTTACTTTTACTTTCTTATGCTGTCTTTGATTGGATCCATGGAGCTGACTCCATTTAGTTGGGATAAGGCTAAGTTGTTGTTGTTATATGCTTGTAGTTCAACAAATTAGTCATAATTAAATATTGCAGAAATTGTGGAGTTTTTCCCTGTGTAGCCTGAGTACAAGAATTCTGGTTCCCCTCCTTCCTCAAGTCTTTTTCATTTTTCATTCCTTTCTTTTATTTCTTTTGTCTTCCTTTTATTCTTCTCTTATTTTCATCTTCTTACTACCTTTGTTCCCCATTGGGTTTCTGAACTCATTCCAGTATGCTAGTACTGGCTCAATGTTCAATCAGAGAGAGCTCAATCTCTCTCAGATCTTATCCCTTTGGCCTCAAATTCTGCGGTCATAAACTCACTTTAGGGGCAACCAGAAACATAGAACTTTGCACCCCCCTAGTACTGTCCCTATCATGGGATTGAAACCAGAGCTTAGGTCTGGTTCTGAATTTTCTGCCAGACCTTGTTTCAGACAATTCCTTTGGATCTTCAAGCTGCTGAACCATTCAATTGATTGTTGGGTTTGATATATCTATGAATCAGCAATGTATCTCCAAAATTTTGAGTCAATCGAAGGTCAGTTGAGAGACTTCTCCTAATCGGAACCTCTTCTGTTCCTCTGCCTCTTGGTCTTGGTCGCGCGTTTGAAGATAGCCTCCACGTTATTGCTTAAATCCCTAGAGTGTCCGTATTTACACAAAATCTCCTATTGTTCTGAGTTTATTTATATCATTCCATATCCTTATTAGTTTCCAGAAACACTGCTACTTAAATATTTGCTTCCGGTTGAGTTTATAAGTTATCTTCTCTTCACCTGTTAGTTCTGAACTTCAAGATAATTACTGAATTGTCGTTGACCACATTATTTTGAGTTTCTTTCACTTTGGTTGGGGTAATAGTGACCTAAAAGCAGGGTTTTGGAAATACGGGTTGCATTACTAGCACAATAATGTAGAACTAGGATTGAAGATTCAACTTAATCCAATACTGCAGGATACTATATCAGAGAACAATAAATCAAAGCATCACAGTGGTTCAAACAGATCACAAACAAGGAAGTGTAACAGAACCGAGGTCAAGTATTGATCTCAGAATTAGGGTTTCTGGGGTCTAAACTGAAACCAGTAAATAAAGCCTGAATAGATGGAGAATTCAGGCATGAAGCATTATAGGACCATAAGCAATAAACATGGATTAGAAGTCCAGAACATTGATTTCAAGACGAGATAAAAAAAAGGTCAGAAAACCCTAATTGATCTGCAATGGGAGAAATTACAGCCAATCCAGTGGTCAGAATGGACCACAAACTGGATCGAGTTTCACCCTAGGTGAGGGGAAGGATCGACCAAAAATCAGCCAAAACTATCTCAGGGAATAAATACCGCTCAAGAATACTGAGAAAATACAGACTAGGGAATAGAAAGTGATCAAACCAGTACCTGTGCTCTCGAAGGGATTCAATAACTCAGACCTTGGATTGATAGAAGACAATATGGTAGAAGATAACAAGAAGGGACCTCTCAGGCTTCACAACATAGAGTCAGCCAGATCAAACACCAGCTCCGCTAGCTTTGATCACAGCACAAAGCAATTCTTCATAGATAAAATGGCAGCAAGTCGCAGCAATGTAAATTTCAAATCGTGGACCTATGGGATCCTCCTTGCTTTGTATGTTAATAGCTAAACAATTGGGGGGGCGGGGGAGCTATGACAAATAATTGGAAAGTTTCTAAATTCCAATTGTTGCCTATTACAAAAGTTTTTAAAAATTAAAAATTGTAACAATGTAGAAAGAACTAATATCTTGTGTTCTACGAATAAGACAAGACTTATGCAACTTAAACTGACCCAAGAACCAATAATAAACAAAACAAGTAAACCCTCAAATAACCCCCAAAACGTGGGCTGCTGTGAAACCTTCTTCAGTCTACTCCATAGGTTGCTGGAGCCTTTTCTTCCTTGTTGAATGTCTTCAATTCTGCTCCAAACCGGAGCATAAATAGGCATAAAGTACATAGCTGTTTTATATTTCTGTGGGCATTTTGTAATTGGACCTCCTGATGTGTCTCTAAAATCAACAATCATTGCGAGGGAAGTAACTCTTGTTTGTGTAGTACTGATCCATCAATAGAGAGCTAACCCCCAAAAAAAAAATGTTTATAGGAGACTCCGCTTATGATACTCTAGATTCCAACATCAGAGATGGCTGCAATGGTATTTGAATGACTTACTTTCATCGATTTTTTTTTCACGTATTTCTGTGGTTTCTATAATATCATGGCACCATTTTTGCACCACCAAATGATCTCTTTCCATAAAAATCCTAGAGTATGATTGTGTACTCCTGTCCTTCTGATTCATCACTGGAAGATCTGGGTGTTTCCCAGTAAGGTAGTCTTTTACATTAACTTTCTCTCGATGGATCTGGTCTTGCCAACTGTCAGCTTGCATGGAAAAAATTCATTTATTGAGTATGTGTAATTGTCATGCTCCTGAATCCATTTTAATCCCTCTTAAATCTCCCTGTTTTGCTGTGATTCCAACAAGTATTGACGTTACCATTACAGGTGCACAAGCAGCCTCCTTTTTGCTGATATTTGAAACATGAGGATAGACAAATTGAGCAGAAAATCAATAGACAACAGGTTGAGCATTTGTCTGATGATTGATGTAGAACCTTAACTCTTTCCTCCCAAATTCTTGATGATTCTCAGAGCATTGATTGGGATCTGTGAATCTCTTTAACCCATCTCCGCAATATTGCACGCCAAGACAGCTGCTCTCTGGCAGCTGCTTCTGTTTTATTTATTTATTTTTTCCCATGAGATTTTCCAAAGCTATTGGTACCGATGAATAGGCTTCTCATGATATCTGGAATGAAGAGTAGAATAATTCCAAATCCTGTTGTGGTGGTTCTCTATGTTCAACTTATGCTCTACATATTAACAACATAAAAAGTAGAGATGTGGTGCTGGTGTTTATCATTTGTGTAGTTGACCTAGGTCAGGGGAAACTGATGCAACCTGGGTTTTAAAACCTTAATTAGGTTACCTAAATAAAGCCCTTAATTAGGTCGCTTAGGGCCCACCCCAGACTAATAAAACTACAGACAACAAAAGTGGCAGTTCTGTAATTTCTAGGAGAGTACCGACCCCTTTGGGAAAGGCAAAACAGAATCTAAGAAGTTTAATTTAAAAGAGTGGGCTTTTCTGCATAGGAAAATTAGAAAGTAATTCTGAAAGGAAGGGCTTTAGGGTTAATAACCTGACAAGTTGTCCTTAATTGGAATTTCTGCTATTCTGTTTTACATTCAACTTCACAACAGAACCTGAACAGGGAACGATATAAGCTGAAGGAACTCACTCAATATTGGCTCCGATTGTCTTGAAACATGAGGATAGATTGCCGACCTTTCTCCTAAATGCAGCCGTGATCTTATATACGATACCACCAGATGCAACGAAAGCCGGCACGACTCTGATAGAGGCTGGCGCAGCCTATAGTTTTTCCACTGGGCGAGACAAGCTACCTTTAACCAGGAGCCTCTTTTCCTTCTGCCTTGCTCTCCAAAAATGACTTTCGACTTGCATGTTGAGCATACCACTCCAAGCAGGCGATCCTTAGGGTTTTCGGAAACCCTATTGGCAGGCCTGCCACGCTGCTGAGCCACCCATATTTTCAGTAGAGGGGGCTACTCTCTATTCCAACATGAGTAGTTGTAGTATATATTTAGGCCTACGCACTGGCTTCTTTTTTCAAAAAGAAGATGGGATGAATTTTTGCTGCGGTTGGCTGAAGGTGTCGCCTGGAAGTCCTTTCTTGTTGTATTGAAATGAAAAGTTACCTAAGATAAAGGTAGTGACTGTTTTTCTTATATTTAAGGATAGAATCATACCGTAACTTCCTAGGAAGGAGCTTGAGAGTATTTTATAGTATCCGTGAGGGGAATTCTCTGTGGGGCTGCAGGCTGCATTAAACACCCAAACCAGCAGCTAGAGAAATTAAGAAAATTCCTGCAAGTGGAACCTGTGGCATGTAGGACTCAGTTCTGATTGTGGACTTGGTTCTCCCAGAGAGGACTCAGTTTTGGTTGTAGACTTTGTTCTCCCAGAGTTTACGTTCCAACCAAGTCTTTCAGGTAAGGAATGTGTTCACAAATTGTTGAACTGGAAGAGTCAAGTTCAATTGAGATTGAACCAAATTTTATGAACTGGAAGTACTGCCCAGAACAGAGTGCAGCCGAGAGAGGGGGGGGGGGGAGAAGAAGATAAAACAATAACCAGTTCACCCTGAACTGTCCTTATGGATGTCCATCAACTGTAGGATTAGTTTGGCCATCAAACCCTTTTAACAAGCAACAATTCTGCCAATAAACCAAATTCCATTACCAATCTCCATCCCACTGTACGTTAACAATATTTATAGAATATAGACTAACTTCTAATGAAGAAAATAGAAAATAAATATTGACCCAAATTTTGCCTGAATCTTCTTGAAAAACCTAAAATTGAAAGCAGACTAATGCCTTATTTCGTATGGGACTCATACCCCACATACTTGAAGCCCATGACCCATGTAGCCCATTGGGACTTTGAATTTTGGACTGGATCTAGCCCAATTGATCTGATATGTTAGCCTGTGCCTGCATCAGGTACAGAATTTTTTTTTTTTTTCTTTCTGAATTCTGCCATTTGATTGTCTGTCCTTTATCTGTGGTCACTCTGAAGCTTTTTCCATTTGATTGCATCAACTGTAAATCACAGAAAATCGAGGTCCCTTCATCTGAGTTCGAATTTTGAAACGAATCCTGAACATCCTTCACAGACCCAACTAGTGTTGGTAAATATGTTCATTGAGACCCTGGTAAGCTTAAAGAATCACTGTGCTCTTACAAGTCTCATTTCTAGTCCCAATACCCAGTGATTTGAAATCAAAATTAGGAATCTTTTAAACTAAGAGATCTTTCTTTTATGTTTAAGATCATCTGTTGACTGTAGGAGTTTGATTACTGATGAGAGATGTAGCTTAGTGCTCTAGAGAATTTACCTCTCAGAACTTGCATGTTATAAGCTCCAGGTTCATTGAATGCCCTAATTATTAGGACTGACCGACTTTTGTGCAGAAATTCATGTCAGAGATCATCTTTGACTCGAAGAGTTCCCCTTGAACAGTTTCTCCCAAGATATTGCAGACGAACTACTGCATACTGCTTTGCCCGCCAGTGGGTGTCCACCATAATGCCTAAGCATCCAAGCGCTTATTTTTGGATGGGTGCCTTGTTAGTGTCGCCTTAATTTTTTTCCCTTCTCCATCACCTTGGGTCGCCTAGCGCCTTGACAACTATGGTGTCCAGTGTGGGTCTGGAATCAGTGTTGACTGCTTACCTTTGCTCTTAACCATTATAGGTAGGGGTGTCAAATTTGGTACCAACTGGAAAACCCGAAACTGGACCGGTCAAATTGCTTATTGGTCCAGTTGCCTTTTTCATTTTAGAAAAATTAATATCGGTTCAGTTTTCTTTCTGTCTCGACCTCTCACAGTGCCACGTAAAAATACCATCCTGCCTGGTGTGGATGCCCATGTGTGCCTTCCCAGTGGCCAGGCAACAAGGCAGCAAACCTCTGCCTTTATTTATTTATTTATTTATTTATTTATATACTTTAATTGATTGAATTATAATTTATAACTACTAAAATCAAGTTATATGATGTATATAAACCTATAGGAACTCAATTTAATGTTTTAATTGAAGTATGTAGTAATTATATTTATTTCTATATATTGATAACCAATAAGGTACTGATAAGGACTGCAATGGACTGGACAAATCACTATTGGTTTTGGTTTGGATTTTAAAGACCAATATGCTTATGGGTTGGTTTCGGTCTGGCCCAATATTTTCAAAGGGGCTCAGTCAGCCTAACTGAAACTGACCGATTGACTTGACCGCAGGTATATGAGTAAAGCATACCTGCATTGGATTCACTTCTCTGTGTTTCCTCTTATACATACTAAAGTTATTAACAGGTTCTGGTTGTCTTTCCAAATGCTCATTTGATGAATCATGGTTGCATATGTTTAAACCTGTTATTCAGGGTAGTAGTCTACAGAAAAAAGAAAGTGAAGTATTCTGCGCCTTTTCTTTTTAACATTTGGATGGTCATTGACTTTGTCATTCATTTAAGTGAATTTGGTATTAGAAGGATTTCTAACGCCCAACCCCACCCACCCAAAAAAAAAAAAAAGGTATTAGAGAGATTTGTTGTGGAGGACAAATCCCCTGGAAAGAGCTTGAAGTTTATATTCTCATTCTGCAATTATGTAGTGTGAATGAGAATGGAATTGGGATGCAGTTATCAAGTGTGAACTGAATATGACCATTGGACTACCATGTGGGTGATTCCAGTTTCCTGTGGCTTAATCAATTCATAGTAGACCTACTACATGTTACTTTTATGGCCAATTTGATTTTCAAGATATGTTGAAGAAAATAGTCTAGTGAATCATCACTGGGTTTGACAGTTCTGTCAAAGTCACATGTTTATGTTTTTTAAGATCCATTTGGTTGTTATGATGTGTGGAATGCCTAATCACAGGTAGTGAAACTCCCTAAAAAGTTCCGAACTACCTTTTTAACTGCCAGTTCCAGCTCTACCTACCGCACTAAGAAATGGCGAACTCTGCCCACGGATGTGAGTCACACATCCAGCTCGGCTTGTGCAAAAGCGAGTTTTGTATCAACCATTTCTTTATTTTCCGATCGCCTGGAAGGGACAAAAGAAACATCTTGTTCTTTCTTCAACAATTTCTGATCTCTAGTG
>NW_024868384.1:48897-99534 GCF_013358625.1 Macadamia integrifolia | reverse complement strand
CTAGTGGACCTTTTAGTAGGATTCGAACCCGGATGAAGTTCTGACCATCTGTAAGAGAAAAAGGAAGGAATTGATCTTGTAGGATTCCCAATAGTTGGCGAATCGTCTGTTGGAAAATCCTCCGTTGTTGAATTGTCTGTTGGAAAAGAATATGTCAGCTAATCGGGTGTCAGCTTCTATTCTCGATCACTTCCTTCCCCACCCCCTTATTCACAATTGGCATTCCTTCATGCCTGTTGGCTTAGGTGTGCTATTGCTATTGCATTTGATCTCTTTCATGCTGTGTGCTTTATTGCCCCCCACCCACTGCCATGATCAACGCACCTTAGATGCCGCGAAAATGCCCCTTATCGAGCATTTTTAGATTGTTGGAACTGTTGCATTCTCGTCCTCACCTCATTTCATTTATCCTAACTGCAAATTTTGCATTTCTCTTTGTACTGGCTGGCTATACGGCCAATTAGTGCCCTGATTTTCTCTTCTCCCAAGCTGGTGGGCATTTGGTGGCCAGAGTTTCTCCTTTACCCTGGTTAGTGACGAGTAATGTTTGGCTGTTTGGACTGAAAATAGACCATATATCTGCAAATTTTATACTGTTATTCTGTTAAATTACCTGTTGTAATTGTCCAAACTCAGTCCTTCCACTGTTCTCTATTTTCTGCTAACAGAAGTTGGATGATCTGTGTTGGTTTTCAGATGGATGAGGTGCTGGCGTCTGTTGCAGAGACAATAAAGAACTTTGCTGTAATATACTTGGTGGACATCACAGAGGTGCCTGATTTCAATACCATGTACGAACTCTATGATCCGTCGACAATAATGTTTTTTTTCCGCAACAAGCATATCATGATTGACTTGGGTACCGGAAACAACAACAAGATCAACTGGGCTCTCAAGGACAAGCAGGAGTTTATCGACATTGTTGAGACTGTCTATCGTGGTGCCCGAAAGGGTCGTGGTCTGGTGATTGCTCCCAAAGACTACTCCACCAAGTACCGATACTGAGCCTCAGGTACTTTTATGTGGTTATTGAACCGTACAACATCCTATCCCTGTGGGAAGTTTCAACTCTTGATGCTTGAACTTATCATGTAAGAATTGGAGAAAACTGAAACGAAAACATATTCTGGATTTGTAAGTTTTTATTGTTTATGAGTATGAGCATTGTGAATTCAGGGTTGTGAATGCGGTCAAGAGGCATATTTGCAGCCCAGTGAGTCGCTACAAGGTGCTCATGGTTTTAAGGTATTGGTATGGAACATGTTGAGATTAGCAGACAATTCCTTCTGTACCTTATCGGTGGTTGTTTTGGTTATCCTTATTTGATAGAAGTTGGGATCACCCCCTTTGAAATCCTTCCAAGGTCTAGCCCTGAAACCTGTTTCTAAGACTGGTTGGCCTGGATTTCTGTCACGAAGCCCAGCTGGAGGAGTTGAGGGTGGACCATGTTAAAGCCTAGTCCTCTGCGAGTATTCTAGTTATGATAAGTTGATTATACAAAAATGGGTTTAAGTTTGTTAAAGTACCTGCCTAATCTTTTGTTTAATGAAATTATACAATAAATTGGTGGGAGCATGCATGAATTGGCACACAGAGTTGACAGAGAAGGATAGATCGTTCAGTCAACTTCAAGCGACTTGTTTCTTTGCCAACAAAAATATGTTCACGATCTTCTCCACCAAGCTCAAATGCTTGAATAGCCTTTTCTACATACCACACATTATCGAAGCACTGTGGGGGCATTGCAGTACCTCAGGTTTACACAGCCCCCTAATGGCCAAAAAGTAATGGAGGAGACCCATATTTTGATAGAGAATTTTCGTACTCCAATGCATCAATGAACCTCCTTTTTATGTCTATGCATATTTGTTTATATTTCCTTTTTGGCTTAGGCTTAACGACGACATGGTACTACTATTGCTACTACGTAGGATAGCATATATGGGCGATGACCAAACTAACTCGGATCTCGAGCTCTAGCTCGATCATTGATATTTCCAACTTTTTTAATGATGATTTTTCTTCTTTGATAAAAAAAAATGTATCACTGAACTAGTGTATGTGAGAATTTGAATTTTCCTACCTCGTGATGATAATGTCATCTACATATAGAAGAATTCCGAATGATTGATGAAGAGGGATAGATTGGCCACACTGGAGAAAAACAAATCTGAAATCAAAGAAAAAATATGCAACGGATTCAGTCAATGAAGTGGCAGATAGTATTGATGATCTGCTTAATCCAGTCATAGGTTTTGCAGTTTGTCAAGCTCTCGGCCATATTTTTATACTAAGTGGAATTATATTTAATACATTAAATTTTACACGAAGAGCTTGCTTAAAGTCATAAAGCGATCGTCTTAATCCACAAACATGAGGCATAAAGTGGAGCCACAAAATCAAAAGGTTCATCCATCAACGGAGGCCAAGCTAAGTAGCTATAAAAGAAGGCTTTTTAAAGGTTTTAACTGTCGAAGATCCCAACCAAGTACAGTTGCAACACTAAGAACCATACGGATGAAATCGGTCCACAAAACCTCGAGACGCATGCCAAAATCCTCTTGGCTAATCAATCTCTAGTCCCTGGGCCAGGGCTCTATTGAGAGGGGAGCCGGATCATGTTATCCAACTGACTATTGTATTGTCCATTTCTGTTAACTTATTGAAAAATATACATCCATACGAGTAACAACAAAATAACAGTACAAAGGATCGAGGCAGCCATACTAGTGATGGTACCCAAAAAGCAAATAACAGGAATTAGTGACGGCTAGCTTCTGCCCCAACATTCTTCAAAGACTCCGCTTTGCCAGGACTGCAAGGATCAAAACAAGACCACACCACCATTAGAGACTCTCCAAGCCCTCATCAGATTTATCCATCTAATTCCGTCTAATTAAATAGTCATTACAATGATTCGAAAGTATTTCCAACAATTAAAACTGGTTCATATATTATAAACCCACATTATATGATTCAATCCTGCCTAGCCCTAGATATCTCTCCCTATGTCTCTATCTTATCTCCTATGACATGATTATATGCTCCTACAGTGGCAAGAGAGAGACGCCCACAGCCCAATGGAAGCAAGCCATTAGCCCATCACAACTCAGTTCGGCTGATTATGACTCGAGTCGACACACTCCACTATTGCTTTTTATCCTACAAAAGCATTATACAGAGAGACGCTAGCATATACTACGCAACCAGATAAAAAACCCCAATCCCTTAAAAAAGGTAACAAGATCGTTACCTGGTTGCGCTCCCTTAGACACTCCCATAGGTACCGTGAAATGATGCCATGACCCTTGGGTGGATACCGATGCATACTTCCCCATTAACCTCACGGCTGACATTGAGGCCACATGACGCAGTAGTGATCCCTAGCTTCAAAATATACGAAAGGACAAACGAACGCTACTTGATCAGTGGCGCAATTTGTGCCAACACGAGGCCAATGAGGGGGCTCACATTGGGTATACATAACATGGGTATATATAAGGGTGGGTTTTTTGAGTTGCACAAAGAAGGGCATCATTTCGCATCTGGGGCCAAGAATGGGATGTATAGGGGGTGGATTTTTTGAGAGTGATGATTCACACAGATAGTATCACCTAAAACTAACTCTGAGATGGATTCTATATGTGTGGATCAAGCCGTATGAGAGCCAGAACTTGATCCACAATCAAATTTTTTTTGGGTTTCAAAGGGTGGGGCATCATTTATCTGCATTGTGAGTCTGACATAGGGGCGTTTATCTACCTTGTGTGTCTGTAAAAAGGGGCACGACCAGTTAGCGTTCATTTTCCTTTAAATAAGTAAGAGAGCTGAAGATACAGGGGGAAATAAGAGAGCTGACACTACAGGAAAGAATTAGAAATATTTGTATAGGTCTTACTGGGCAAATGTGTCCCCCCGGATCGGATCGGGTACAGATTGCTCCCGATGATCCGACTCCTGGATGTGAGCCACCTTCCTGAAGAAAGACTTCTTAACAAACTTATCAGCATCCTCCATATCTCCCAACTCCGGCAAACTCTCCCTCTTCTTCTTACTCACCACAACGTTCGGCGAATGCTTCAGCTGATGCATCACCGTGTATAAACCCAACGACACCGACACCCCTATCAACCCTAACACCACATAAACTGGCACATAGTCCCCTTTCAGACCCTTCGTTTTCTCCCTTCCAGCTTCGCCGGAATCCACCGTGGACGTCGCAAATGATTTTCGCTTTGGGGTGGTCGTTCTAGTCATGACTGATCGGTACAGAGATCTCCAATGGTTCTGCCATGAATTCATTCTTGTACTTAAAGAGAAAAAAGTAAAGATGGAGAAGCAATAGCCAGTGAGTTTTGAGAAGTAGCTAGCTTACCAGTGCTCTGAAGGCCATGGCTGATGATGCTGATGAACAAAGTACTTCACTTGAGGTTGGAGTTACAGTAAAGCAGTTAAGAGATGCTTTTCTGGGATATTAGGGTAGAGCAAGGAAGTGATGCTTTCCTCTTTTTGTCAATGCTCTTGGAGTGGGTAAGTTAAATAGTACATGGGTGAGGATTTGGGGCCAAATTGGTGAAATGTGTCATGAGGTGGTGGGATGGGGTTGAGGTGGTGGAATGGTGAGGTGACACGAATAAGTTAGAATGCTCTGGAACCGACAAATGGTGAGGTGAAACGATACATGTAATGACATTTGAAAATGATGGCGATGGCGATGGTGATAGGGTTGCCCAGTTGGGCCAGAACTGGCATAAATGGGGCCCAATCTGAGAAAATAATCCTCTGTTTTTTTCATTCCTATTTTTCCTTGTTTTGCTACCTGCAGAACGCGACACGTGGACAACTTTAAGATCAACGCATCGGATGTAATAATCCTCACCCAATCTTGACCGTTGGTCTTCTTGTTATCCACGTGTCACGTTCTGCAGGTAGCAAAACAAAGAAAAACATGAATGAGAAAAACAGAAGATTTTGATCCCCCAATCTGAGGGACTGTGGCTGTTGGTTTGCTGGCTAAGGCTACAATCCCTGTCAAAATAAGGATGTGCTTGTCGTCTTTGGTGGAGCTGTTTGGAAATTACATGCTACTCTCTTTTTTATTTTAATCCATCCGTCTCGATTACTAAATGTGTCGGGTACGAACTTGGCTAAATTATAATCGATTATTTCTGAATGTAAAATTTTTATTTGTCGGTTGTTCAATCAAATTGACCGATTATTAAGCCGACTTAGCTTGATCCTATAGTCACCATATGAAATTCTCATTTTACTCTCAAGAACCATAAACTAGAGATAGACAATATTAAGATATGCTTTTACTATAAAAAGGGAGAAAAAAGACATGTTAACTAAACCTTATCTTTGGCCAAATGGTTGGGGGTTAGGGAATTTGTCGCATAGACATGTTAAGCTTAAGACATGTTTTAGTTATAACTTATTTATAGCCCATTTATAGTTAAATATGCATTTAGCCCAATTAATGCTCAATTAAAACCCAAGTTTGACCGACAGAATATAAACCCTTCCAAGCCCGCCGATTGTAATGCCAATTAGATAAAATGTCTCTCACAGTGCAAGGCCTTAAAATGGCCAGTCTGATTAGGCCTGATCGAGACTAGCCCAGCCTGACGGATTGACACCCTTAATTTAAGATAGTGGGATCGATCTCGTGATCGGACAAGGCCAATACTAATCTTAGTCGGACAAAAGTAACCTTGATTGTCATTACAAAAATCGAATATTTACCTTTTTACCCATTATCCGTTCCAATCCAGTGATTTGCTATCGACCAAGAATTGGGATTGGACAGAGCCAATATCAATCCAATCCAATTGATTCCTAAAATCATTTTGGGGGTGGGGATGGAAGGGATGGGTTTACTGGATTTGCAACAGGCATTGTCATGGTTGAATAGCTTTCAAAGCGTAATACAATAGTTTTAGTTAACATAGGGTGTAACTTCTTCTCACCGAAGTGGTGAACTAATAAGTTGTAACCTTCTTTTAATTGTCCCTTTTATTCTTCCTACTAAATAAGGATATGTTTTTGCTCTTTAGTAGAGCAATTTAAAAACTATTTGTTGGGGTGGGTGGAAAAAAAGTGTTCTATTTTTGGAGTGAGCACCTTACGAAATAGTGGACACTACATGAAATTGCATAACACGTTCGGCATGCAAAAACATATACATAGAATCAACGAGCATAGGAAAGCAAAACAAGCATACACATAAGAGACAAGATTTATATGATTTGACAATACTATCTATGTCCAGAGAGTAAGATCAAACTTCCATTAAGAACAAGAGAAGATATACAACATAATCCTTGCAATTTGAACCCCAAACCCAAGTCTTATGTACACTCTCTCTCTCTCTCTCTCTCTCTCTCTCTCTCTCTCTCTCTCCCCTTTTTTTCATTAACTTTCTCTCTCCAAACTTTGGTGTCTTTCCACTCTTGCTTTCTCACGTACTTCTTTACCTTCGGAAGATACATCCCTCATTTTGTAGATTCTTTTCTCCTTCTTGTTTTAGAAGACTCAATTCTTTTGGAGACTTGATCTTGAAAACTCCATTACTAAGAAGACTCTACATTGTTCCACTATCGTAAAAGACTCAATTTTCTTTAAAAATTCTTCACCTTCACCATTAGAAGACCGTAACGCCTCATTTGTATAAAGGGGTTTTGTTAGGGTGGGATTCTTGGGATGGGATTTTTGTACAAAATCTTCCACCCCAATGGGTTGGTAGAGTATTTGGGTTATAGGGGCTAAATTGGTGGGACTATTCAGGGAAAGTTCCGTAACTATCGCTGCAATCTCTCTCTCCTCCCATGCCCTCTCCTCTCGCTTGACGCTCCTTACTTTGCACACCCAAATCGGATGTGAGACGAACAGAGAACACACACAAAAAAAAAAAAAAAAAAGGGGTGTGAAAACCGCCTCTCAAATCGAAACCAAATCAGAATACTGGCTTCACCACCACTACCTCTGATGAAGATTTTCAGCATAAAAACAAAACCCTAGAAAAAATCCCTATTTCTTTCAATCGTTCAATCCTCTCTACACCCAAATCGGGTGTGCACCGACTCCAACAAAAATCCAAATCAGACATGCATCGACTTCATCAATCCAAATCGTATGTTTAGCACCTGTAACCTCCAGCTTTGCAACTGCCCTCTGCCCAACCTCCACTAAAAACCCTCTTTGCAATCGTCTGATAGGGGTAGTCAACATGCAGCCAAGGCTCCAGGCCAATTGCAACCGAACTCTCTGCCCACAGGCCCCTTGTGGCTTGGGCTGCAACCTTTTAAGGAAGAGAGAGAGAATAAAAAAAAAAAAAAGAGATCGAAGAAGAAAAAGATGTGGATGCACAATCGACCAGATCTTATGCCTCGCCTTCTCCAATATTCTATTGTCTCTCTCTCTCTCTCTCTCTCTATCGCTTAGTTCTGCTTCTACAATAGAAACTTTGTATAGGCTCCGTCCCCTATCTTTCTCCTCTGCTCCACCCACTCTCTTTTCTCTATCCGCAGAAGACGTTTCAAACACAGTTGAGGACTTGAGGTGAAAAAGTCCAACTTTTTCACAACTTTACTTCCTCTGACTTTCACCCCAAGTGCATGTGGGGCCCATTAGTCAGAAAATCCCACCCCATACCGGATAAAAATCGTCTTTTGTTCTCTATCTCTGTTTTTCCATGTTTTGCTAGGTGCAGAGCGCGACACATGGACAATCCATCACCAACGGTCAAGATTAAGAAGGTTGGTTGAGGGTTATTCATCCGATTTACAAGTGTGGATGACTCGAACCGGGTTGGATCTTGATTCAGAGAGGATGTGTGGAAGCTTTGAGCTTGCGATAGTGGGAGAACGAGTTGGAGAAGGAGAAAAGGCAGGGGGAGGCGGAGGAGGAGGTGGAGATGGGGTCAGTGGTGGTGATGGTGGTGGTGGTTGTGTTGAACGGAAAGAGACTGAGGAAGGATTTCGGAGGAGAACAGCTGGGGTTTGGGCGGAAACAGAGAGGGGTTTTCCGGCGACGAAGTCGGAAAGAGCGGAGCCAGTGAGGCGGAGGGAGCGGAGGTAGTCGGAATGAGAGGCGGCGAGGTGGGAGAAGGAGTTGGAGAAGGAGAAAAGGCAGGGCGAGGCGGAGGAGGAGGTGGAGATGGGGTCAGTGGTGGTGATGGTGGTGGTGGTTGTGTTGAACGGAAAGAGACCGAGGAAGGATTTCGGAGGAGAACAGCTGGGGTTTGGACGGAAACAGAGAGGGGTTCTCCGGCGGCAAAGTCGGAAAAAGCGGAGCCAGTGAGGCGGAGGGAGCGGAGGTAGTCAGAATGAGAGGCGGCGAGGTGGTGGCGAGCGTAAACCGCTTCCTTCATGAGGCGACGCCGCTCCTTGCAACGTCTGACTGTGTCTTCATTGTCGAGCTTGGAGGCCATGCAGCCCATAGTGGTGGCCCGTGGCAGTGTTGGTGGCGCGTTTTTGCTTCACTTGCGCGCCCGATGGTCAGTGCGGTTCATTTCACACTGAGACCACGAACCGGTTCAAGTCATCCACACTTATAAACCGGATGAATAACCCTCAACCAACCTTCTTAATCTTGACCGTTGGTGATGGATTGTCCACGTGTCGCGCTCTGCACCTAGCAAAACATGGAAAAACAGAGATGGGAAACAACAGACGATTTTTATCGCCCCATACCTCCCTTGCAACAAATGGGGCCTTATGGACAACCCAACTAGACCATTGAGCTAAACTCATCAATCAATTTAGATAAAAGATTGACGTCAAACTCAACAGTATTTGCATTAGTTTTGATATGCATTAGCTTTTATCAAAGCCACCTTGAAGAATTTTTGAAAATCGAAATACTACTGTCAATAAAAGAAACCTTGTATATGATAGTATCTACGGAAGCAATTCGGATTGTTCTAACTGGTAGGGTCAGTCATTCTACAATAATTACTGGAGGGGAAAAGAAGGTCACCTTTAACCTTGCTATCACAAGGCCTCAAAGCAATCTTAAACCTTTCATAGTGAGTCATTCCCACATATACAACTTTACATTCCTAGCATCTAAATTCCTCTATGCTCATAAGGGTTTTCATAAAACCCTAATCACTAAGCTCAATCATTCAAAGAGAGAGAGAGAGAGAGAGAGAGAGAGAGAGAGAGAGAGAGAGAGAGAGAGAGAGAGAGAGAGAGAGAGAGAGAGAGAGAGAGAGAGAGAGAGAGGAATAGAGACACAATTTCTAGAGGAGGGAGAGAACCGTGAGAACTATTCTCCTATGTCTCCCGCGGATGAGTCCTTTTTATAATAAAAAAGATACAATTCAAATCTTATCTTAAGAATAAAGTCATATTATTAAGAAAATAAATATCACAAGATTCTTTTTCTATCCCTCCATCCAAAATCTTATATCACGAAAAATAATTCATGACCTTTAAAATACTATATATATATATATGGGTTGAATTTAATAGGAAATGTGCAAGATCCCATTGGGATTCCACCTAGGATGTAATGCATCTCAACTATACTGTATTGATAATATAGGGTTAACCAACATATATGCTGCCAAGTAAATGTAACAATCAATACCCAATTTTAGTACATTTTACGCATCAATCCCTCCACAAAATAATATCACCTTATAGACTATAGGGCATGTATATACTATCGTATCCCCAGTCTATAGAAAAATGACTTTTCAGAGAGTCTGTAATCCGATTGGACTAAAGAAAATATTTTCTAAAATTGTAAACAATTTAAAAAAAAAAAGCCACCGTTACCGGATTTAAGTCCAATCAAGTACAAACATTCTATTTCCTTGATATTCTCTATATAAGGGTAGTGGGTTCCCTGTTGGGCATCTCTTTCGAATACGTCCAAATAATATGAATTCAATACACCGATATATAGTTGGGAGACATTAATCGTTGGTGTGTCAAAACTCGCAATGTGTAATCGCATCGATAATGACCTCAGGTGAAAGGACCAATTGTATACTACTCATGAGAATTTATTTCAAATCCACTGACAGTAACACGCACTTGAAATTCTGATATGATCCGGTTCATTATACACACTGTATGTACACTCGCACTTGTGCCCTGAAATCTCCATTCTTAAGTACACATAATGGGATGACCATTTACACAGGATGTACAACCACATCCCTAGTCATGTACAATTTTAGGTTAAAACTCCAAGGCTCATTATTTTCCATATAAATATGGTTATGATGATAGAAACATTCAATAAACTTCCACTTTTACATCAAAATCATCAAGTTGTGGGAACATGTGTACACATCTTACATTAATCCCTTAGTAAAGAAATTTGAGAGATTATTCTTTTAAGCTAATCTCATTAGCTACTTAGATTAATCTTTCCACTGGATGAACTTGAAGTCACTATTCAAGTGTAAAACTTTCTCATTATCACATACATATCTGGACAATAAGCATTTTCAAAGATTTAGAATACTGTATTGTTCACATACAATATTGTTCATTAAAGAACTTTTCTCAACCAAACAACTTAGCTAAAGTCTAATAGCTATATATTCCACTACTATAGTGAAATCCAAAATAAAGTATTGTTTGGAACTATTCCAAAACATATCACCATCACTTAAATGTAAAATCCTAAATATTATGGATTATCTGTCATACTTGTAAGATTTACAAGTAATCATGTATTACTTATATTGACAAGTAGTAGCATTACGAACTTATGTCCATTTCTCAGTAATTCTCAACTACTTGGGCTTGACACTAGTCCATCTTCTTTATCCTAAAAAATTTTACACTCTCACATCCAAAAATTGAGGAAAACAAATAATTTAAAATTTGATCAGAGGCGGATGCCCAAATAATAGAAATTCTCATTAAATCGATTAGATCTCAATAGCTTGCACACTTCACTTTTCTATACTTAGAAAGGCAAAAACTTTTAGCTATTATATGTCAATACATTCTCAAGATATTAACTGTCGAACATGTGACTATCACAATGTGCATCCTTCAACAATGCAACCCTAAGGGTATAAAATTTGTCAACGATCATGCTTTGAATTTTCCTTTTCTTTTAACATTTTTCTTTCATCTATATACAAATCCACTTACATCCAACCGACATACGCCTTATAGTGGATTAATAAAAATCCAGACTTGGTAAAAATGTAAAGAGATAATTATAAAGCGTTAATTCTTCTATTATTCACGGTCTAAATCCTATATAGTTTCAACAAAACATTTTGAATTTGAAGAATCAAACTAATTTGTAGAACTTTTCTTCCCCTCCTCCTCTAAAAGGAAGGTACAACTAATGGGAAGTTTATTCATCCTCCTACGATATTGAAACATTTCACAAAATATGAGAATTACAAATATCGATTTAGCAAGTATACATAGAATTATTCTATATCATCATAATTATATTAGAATGTGATACAAATCTCTTAAAGAAAAATCAACCACTTCCTAAACTGTATGCCATTTTATTTATCAGCCACCTTTGTATGTAACCTATACCATCTATATACCCTAAAAAATTATAGAATAGGTTTTTCCTATTCCATCATTCAAAAGGCTCTTTAAGTACAAAATTAAATGGATACTTGTTCCGAATGAATACAGCTATTTTAGAAGTACAATGCCAATAAACAGCTATCGAGCCTTATATTATAATTTCCAATTCTGTCTTTTTACCACATCATATAATATGATGTTTCTAGATATCTCAACAAGAGATCTTATACTATACTAGGTAATTCAAAGAATATTTGATTAATACCCCCACTTGATATAATCAAAAGTTTTACTCATACTGTTGCCGGGTTAGAGTATTTATTGGATCACCTATATCAATATGAATCAACCCCAAAACATAAATAGATCTATAGATTTTTTTTTTTTAAAAGACTTCTCAGTCATATTTTCTTGTGAATAAAACTTTATAAGTTGACATAAGATTTTTCTTTAGACAATCTAGAGGTTTATACTTTTCTAAATTTTAAGTTTTATCAACTTTATATAACCTTACAACAAGTGCCAAAAGTGTGTGATGTTAATTAGAGTACACAAATAAATTTTTTTATGACCATCATTATGGTAACAACTCCAGTCTGGGTTAAAAGACGATTTTTAGTTTTCATGAAACATATTATCATATTTAAACCATACAACTAGTTTGTAAACATACATGATGGAACCGAAGTCCACACATATCATGTTGTGGTTGGTCATACCACACTATTCAAATAGGACAAGTGTTTCATGAAAATTTTCATCCAGTTACTTTCCTAAAGCGACTAGATAAAATTTATGATTTTTTGTATTATTCTTTCCCTTAGTACTTGAATCCATGGGTCCACCCATACATTCCTCTCTTTTTTTTTTTTTTTTTGACAATTAGGCATTGAACATAAAGAGAAAATTATAGATGCATTACTATTCCCCTGATTTTCTTAAAATTTAAATTTCACCAATTATATTAGATATAGTCGGTGGGATAATTAAAACATTAAAATAAACATCCATGACTGACTTAAGGGATTCTAATCCTATAGAGTGACCTATCATTATCATGACATGCTCAAGAATTGAAGAACCTTAAGTCATCATGGGTAATATGATAGACCTTAGCTGGCGATTAATGAACATTATGATTACTCATCAAACATCTCATTTAGCTTCTTCATCATGTTTATATTCATTAAAAAATATCTAAATAGCATCATAGAGTTAACTAGGAAAATATTATTATCTCTTAGCAAATAGTTGTGTTGAGTCCACACAATTTAGATCAGACAAGGGGTCAATATTAAAATAATTAGTGGGCTAGTGATGGTTAAACGAGCAATGATGTACAACTAATTTAAAGATACAAACTTTGTATACAAGTGAGCGAAGCTCAAAAATGGTTTCTTACACCTTAAACTTTCCTCAGATTTGTGGGGTGTGAATTGAAACCATTCAACTCTTACATGCATAACGTAGTGTAATTTTGACCACTTGAGTACCTGAGTCAACTAGGGAAAGATTATTATATATCATATTAAACTAATTTACTTAATACAAGGATGAGAAAATACAATTTAAATCAGATAAGGGGTCAACATTAAAATAACTAGTGGGCTAGTGAAGGTAAAACGAGCAATGGCGTACAATTAATTTGTAGACACAGACCATTTAATACAAGTGGATGAAGCTCAATCAATGGTTTCTTACACCTTAGCCTTCCCTCAAAGATTTAGAATGTGAATTGAAACAATTCAACTCTTATATGCACAACTTAGCCTATCGAAGGTCATTGTACATGTGTTGATTGACTGGACTGATTTTGTTCATCACAAAGACTTCTAATAATTTTGACCACCTGAGTACCATGCCCATTCCTATCGGTTGACGCATACTCAGGTCAAGTATATATCCATTGTCTCAGGGTAAATAATGGCATTATGGACTAGTATCTAATATCGTTGTACTTCTCCAAATGACCAGGTCCTTTAGTTATCACATACGAGATGAGTATAGATTGTTTCATTAATCAATCACAAGCGTTATCCTATCGACATTTGTCAGAACTGACTTATAAAACCTCTACAAGCACCGACCATGGGAAGCCATAGAATCCCATTGATTAGAGTTTTCCATATCACACTTTCTTTATAGTGAGGAAAATGGGAAAACACATACATAGATAATCATACAGATATACATTCAACTCATTTTCAACATTACATTATTATGTGCCAATATTTGCCACATCCTCAAATACTGCGTTGACAACCCCTTTTGTTATCTCTAAGCACATGCCTTGTCCTGTCCTTGTTGAGCTCTCGCCTCAGCACATCATAGATGAGCTCACACCTCATCCTATCCTCGTCGAGCTCTCGCCTAGGCATGTCATAGATGAGCTCATACCACATCCCATCCTCAACGAGCTCTCGCCTCAGCACATTATAAATGAGCTCACGCCTCATCCCATCCTCGTTGAGCTCTCCCCTCGGCTTCCCTGGAGCAAGAATCTCTATTAGCCACTCGCAGTAGCAGGTTTTTACCACTTGGACAGACTTCCTCCCCTAGGTCATGGAAAGTCTCATATTGAGTCTGTGCCATGACATCATGGCTGAATGTATACCATGTCATTATGGTTGGTATAGTCATCCACATAGGACATGGATAGAGATGAAACTCCAAAGGAAGTGGAGTGGTCAATAGGAACACTCCTTCCAAACACTACGCATGCCTCCCCGATGAGACTCCTAGTGTTTGACGGCACCCAAAAAGTGGGAAATATCTAGAATGCCCCCTCATGCATGCAAGATGAGAGAACGTGAAGGACTTGGACACCATGGAAACCAAGGAATTCAGGCTCTATAAATATAAAAGGTAAGCCTCAGAAGAGGGGGAATGAAAAAATTGGAAAAGAATACTTACCTGTTGCTTAATTCTGACCCTGACTTTGTCATTGGAGGGTTATCGCACCGGCCTGCCCGGTGCTCCTTTGCTGACTTACTCATCCTTGCAGTAGGAGCATGGAGAATCTTTGGATTGCTTGAAGGTTGTTGAGGGATCCACTTGCGATCAAAATTTATCGCATCAAATTGGCACCATCCATGGGAAGAAAAAACAAAAAGCCACATTCATCAATGTTGCTATGAAGTGAGTGAATTGTATCACCAACTGCCTCAAGGGGAAGGTCACCACGATGTCCACGATGCGAAGAGAACATTCAAGATCCGCCAATGGTTGAGAAGGAAGTACTTGTGTAGGCAGAA
This sequence comes from Macadamia integrifolia, assembly GCF_013358625.1. Classification (NCBI taxonomy): domain Eukaryota; kingdom Viridiplantae; phylum Streptophyta; class Magnoliopsida; order Proteales; family Proteaceae; genus Macadamia; species Macadamia integrifolia. The sequence continues at coordinate 84,752 of NW_024868384.1, read as the reverse complement.
GGGTCGAGGTCACGGCCGCTCAATGTAGATATGGAAGCAGTACACGAAGGAGGCCCTCCTACTGATCGGAGTCCCTAGCGATCACGTCATTCAACCCCGCTCAATCTACCAATTCAATAGTGGAAGAAAGGCTTCAGAATTTACAACTACAAGTGTTGGCTACTAATGGGTTGGTGCAAAATTTCATTCAGCAGCTTAGAGCGTCACGCCCAGTTCCATCGATGGATCTAAAGAACAATACCCGACTGTCCCACCTACTCCAAGACAAAGTCACACGGGTTCAACATGAGAGCCGAGGCATGTTCCTAGACCTGAAGATGCACAACGAGCTTGGGCAAGATCATCGGTGGGTAGCATGATTTCTCAATCGACCACGAGGCTGGTATCAAGAGGATCTCCTAGAATTCCGCATTCTCTATCTCATGATGAAAGAGAAAGAGCAGGAACTACTTCTATGAGAGGAAGGTGGACCTTGAACAAGAATTGAGAACCAAGCCCAGAACAGATCCCCCAGAGATAAGATCAGGATTATCTACCACAAAGAGATGTTCAAGAATCCCCTCCCCGTAGGCCAAGAAGGGAGACATCTCCTCAGAGAACTATCAGGGAATTTTCGTGCCAAAGATAAGGTCGAGAGAAAGGGCGCCGAACTCATAAATGGAACCTAGAGCGAGCAGGGAGGCACCCCCATAATGCAGACAACCAAAGATGCATGGGGAGAAGATCAGGAACTGATGACCTAGAACAATGCTTGCAGTGTTAAATGAAAAGATTGAAGGACTTTAGAACTCCTCAGACATAACTTCTGCACCAGCGCATAATGCTTTGTCGGACAAACTAATGGATGCTGACCTGCCTCATGGTTTTACTGTCCCGACCTTTGTGACATACGATGGCACTATGGTCTGGTCATTGGCTCTTGATCTCCCTGAGGCAATGCCAGAGCAGCTAAAGAGGTGCAATATGCCAATATGGAGGAGGTCCTCCTGGAAAAGGGGATGATTGATAAAGGAGATTAGTCAGACAAAGATATAAAAAGGCCTCAGAAGACCAGGGATGAAGATCAAGAGCAAAAGAAAAATAGGTTGGATCGATCAAATGACTGAGCAGTAGATGAGCAGTTTGAGTTAGATCAATCTCGTACAAACTTGCTATTAGAAATCAAAGATCAAAAGTATTTTCGTTGGCCGAAGCCCATGATAGCAAAACCCAAAGAAAGGAATTCCAATCAGTATTGCAGATATCATCGTGATCACGGCCATGACACAGAAGATTGTAAGGCATTAAAGAGAGAAATTGATGAACTGATAAAGGTAAGGTACCTTAACAAATACCTGAAGCAAAAATTTGGTGAAGGACTGCACACCTAAAATGAGTCTGGGTCGAGTAATACAAAAGATCGAGAAATAGGAGATGAGTCTGGACTGCCGAATGAGAACAAGCCCATCGGCCCAACCATATTGACCATAATGGGAGGACCCGGGGCAGAATCTATTAGAAAAGCCAAGGCACATGCATGCTTCGTTTGCATAACTGAGCAACCACTTAAAAGTGCATGGGCCAACCCAGTAATCTCCTTCTCAGACTCCGATCTAGAGGGTCTGAATTGGCCTCACAATGATGTAATTGTATTGAACTGGTAGTGGTGAATCGGCCCTTCCATAGGGTGCTAATCAACATAGGAGCATTTGTGGATCTCATGTCTTATGAAGCCTATGAGAAACTAGGCTTTGGACTGGAGAAACTAAAGCCAGCAGCTGTAGAAACCCAATTTTATCACTCTCCTCTAGATATAATGACTTATAGATCATGGACACGACCTCTCACTTTTGATTAATAGAGGTGACAGTTGACTGAGGTAGCCCAACCCATTAATATTTTATACCCACTTAAGAATCCCGAAAATCCCACCCGAAAGAAAAGAAGGGTCTAATTATGACTTCTGATATTTGAATGAATTTGGTTAGAATGATCATACGGATGGATAGTAATCGGAATCATGATTCCAACGATATATGGTACTTCAAAATCGGACCATCGGATCTCCAGCAATCGTTCCCAGAAAATCACACTTTGTGCTCACACAACCCTGCTTGGCCCAAGCGCAGAACCCTGCCTCCCTTGCGGGTGCCCCTACATGCCTCTCAAGTGCCCCCACATGCCTCGCTCGTGCCTGTGTGCCCCCGTGTGCCAGCGTGCCCTTACCTCGCTCTTGTGCCCTAGCCTTGTGCGCTCCCCAAACTACCTCACGCACGCCCTCTGCTTCCCCGCATGCCCCTTGCTACCTTGGTGCCTTGTGCGCTCTCCCACTACCTTGTGTGTGACTCCCATTTCCATGGACACTCCTGCCCAACCCTGGTGTTTTCACTGGAACCTTCACTCTGATGACCAGTTTGGTGAAGGGATTCCATCTTTACCCACTTGAGCACTCTACACTGCCTCGCTAGTGTACCCTACACCGCAATCTCCCATTGGCCCAAGCAAGGTATCTTTTCACCTTATTGACCAAAAAAGAATCTCTTCACTCCATTGGCCCAAACATTTACCTAGTCACCCCATTGGCCCCAAATTTCACTTTGTTAATCCCATTGGTTTAGAAAAATCCCTTTTTAACCTCACTGGCTAAGGAAATTCCTCTTTCCTCCCCATTGGTTCAAAAATTCTATAAATACCCCCACTCCCTTTGGTTTTTCACACTCAAGCCTCCCAGTGAGAATCCCTTATAGAGAAGCACTGCCCTCTCTCCTCCCCCCTCTTGAAGTTCTTCGAGTCTCCGGAGAGATCTTCATAAGATCCAAAGTGTTCTTTGGGCCTTTGAAGCTCTTCAATCCTTTTCTTTTTTTGAGTGAGTATTTGGTGTAAGAAATGTTTTGCCCTAGTCTCCCTCTCCCCTTTTGAGGTTCTTCAAGTCTTCAGAGAGAACTTCATAAGATCCGAAGTGTTCTTCAGGCCTTCGAAGTTCTTCTACCATTTAGGTTTTAGCCTATTCCAAGAGAAAGCTCTGTTGGAGTTCCATTTCAGCCTTACCCTCCCATAACCTATTCTCTGTGGAAGCTCTGTCGAAGTGCCACCTCAGCCTAGGACTCCCATAGCCTATACCTAGCTGAAGCTCTGTCGGAGTGCCACATCAACCAAAATCCAGAAGTAACTCATCCCCAGCAGAAGCTCTGCCAGAGTCCCTCCTTAGCTAAAACCTAGAAGTAGCTCATCCCCAATGGAAGCTCTGTTGGAGTCCCACCTCAGCTAAAATCCAGAAGTAGCCCATCCCTAGCGGAAACCCTATCGAATTGATACCTCAGTCTAAGCTTAAAAGTTACCATTCCTAATTGGAACTCTGTTCGAATATTACCACATACACCATCTCTCGAAAAAGGAAGTTGGAGGTCAAGACCATCTTCCCCTGAGTCAGGAGAATCCACAAAAAAGCTCGTGCCAACACTAATTGGGTGTCCACCCCTCTTGACCCGAAACAGGGGTCAAGCTCAGGAATAATTTCTCACCCAAAATTAGCTTTATATAGACTTTATATTAACCTTGTTTTAGTGTACATAATTATTTAAATTCAATCAATGTGTATATGTGTGATAACTTAGCTATGTATACGGAATAAGAATAATTGTGGAAAATATTCCTTCTTAAGTATCTAGTAGGAAGACCAATTGAACCGGATAGATTGGGTGCCTAACACCTTCCCAAATCCACAAGCTAGTATGTACCTTAAATCTCTAGACCAAACCAATTTTTGGGCCATTTTCTTAGGAATTGGGCCCACCCTTGGGTCCTAGGCCCATAATCCTAGGTGGTGACTCCAAACCCCTTTATATGATCCCAATCCTTCATATTGGACCATCATCAAATTTTCGTCTCAATGACGAACTTTACACTCTTGTGAAAGAGGCCTCCATGAATCTCTGAGCAGTGGTACGTTGGTACAAGGCCCGCGAGTAAGCACACATGACACATCCCTTTTAAAGAAAGAGAAAGAGAGGAGAGAGGTCTAAATGAATGCCAGCATTTTCTCTCTCCCCGTAAGGGGGAGGAGAGGTCTCTTTTCTGGCCACTACCCTCATAGTGGCAACTCTACTAGGGAAATGTCAAGCTTTTGACACTAGATGCTACCATTAAATGCAAGAACATTTCCACCACATCTGTTTGAAAACATGTTTGGCTAACCCTGTGTTTGTAATTGTATTCACTAACCACATCATGTATCGTGCTCGAAGTAAAATCATTTGGCGAGGGACTCCCTGTCATCCCCGCACCCTCGGGGAGGTTAGTGCATGTCATGGAGAGTATTCTGAGAGCAAATGGTAGTCACCTCCTATACAAGGGTGTGGGGTATTGTTAAACGACGAGGATGTTCGTAATTATGACAGCACCCTCGGGGAGATCTGTGCACTTTCTGCCATTCTAAGATCGAATAATGATATTCCTGTATTACACTTTTGCACACAATCACTCACGGTTCCACCACCCCGTAGCTAGTTGCTTAACCTCATGTGTAGTCAAGAGTAATGGGCAAGGAAGTCACCCCCTTGATCTCGTACCTCTGGGTATATCAAAAGGATCACGTACCTTGCATATATAGATCTGTCAAGGAAGCCTTGTTGGTCCTATTGCATCCACTGCATACTCGCATCATGTAGGAAATAGTTGGAGCACGCTAGGAACACCACAAGCTAATCTGTAGAATGTGTTTGAGGGCTTGAAAAGGAATCTTCCTATAATGCATTCTAGTCATAAAGAGATGCTCTCCTAAGTGGGTTTTGGATAAAAGGTGTCCTTCCTCCTTAGAAATAAGATATGTGGATGATTTGGTATATATGACTTCGGGGTGATTCCCGTTTAAGTCCCACAAAATACCAAATTATCTAAAAGACCCGAGGAAACTAGGAGGAAGGTCACCTAGTGGGATAAGATTAAGGAATGTATGATTTTATCTGTAGAGAGTGTCTTATAGGAATATTCTGGTCAAGCCATTTGTGTGAATCTCCCACCTATGACATCGAGTGGACTAGGGCCATCAACCCCTATCCACTCCCTATCATCAATTGGGCTAACTGTGGATGAATTATTGGTTGACAATTAAGTAAATGATTGAATAAAGGATTGGGAATACAAGAATCCTAAACTAAGCCACTTTTGGTTTAGGCACAATTCCACACCTCAAGTATTCTCCACGGTTCACTTGGACATGTCAGGGTAACTGGTTGACTCACTTAAGTCCAGTGTCACCTCCATCATCTCTCCGAGATTGTCTATTGCCAAGTGATTGTAGCCCAGTTCATAAGGATCCACATAAGCTCGAATCACCCGAACAAGCATGGGTTCACCCTATAGAGACCTTGTAGATAGAAATGGCTGAGATAAAGAGCAGATTGGCCCAGATATTACACATACTTCGAAACGCTCCCTGGACTGATCCCAGGGACGAACCAGCAAAGGCAATAGGAGAATTGGAGCAGAATGGACCCATAAGTTATCGTGGGAATTTTTCTTGGGTAGACTCAAGAGAGCCAGAGCAAATCAGGCTGACCGATCAACAAGGAGCATCACCTACCCGTCTGAATAGTCAACTAGGAACCTATTCCCAGGTCCCTCCTCTAGGCTAGTGATTGAAGATGAGGAAGTGGAATTTGTAGCGAATGTTCGAATGGAATCTCCAGAGACGGAGAAAGAATGAAAACTCAGAGAGCAATTGGAAAAGTTAGAAAATCTTATCTGAATAGGAAAGAGTTTGGAAAGTCAAGTGGTGGATTCAGACAAAATGAGTTTCTTCTCTGGGGCAAGAATTCTTGAGAAATTCAAATGGCAAATTGACATTTTAACTGGTCAGGAGACCCCAAGGCTCATCTCAAAGTCTTCCTTAGCATCGCCAAATCATGGAAACTTATGGACAACCAGATGGGGCAAGCATTCATGTTAACCCTGTCAGGACCAGCCTTAAGGTGGCTCACATAATTGGAGTCTGACCAAACCCAGAATTGGGAAACAGTGATGAAAGCTTTCACCAAGCAGTACTTATATAATACCGAAGTGGATGTGAAGTATCGAGAGCTTGAGACGTTGACGCAATAGCTCAAAGAAGGATTCACCGCTTTCCAAATAAGGTTTAGAGACAAGACAGGCAAGATGGCAGACTGACCTTCTGAGGCAGAGTAAGTAGAAATGTTGATTGAAAACTTCTCAAAGCCTTATTATGATGTCCTCTATTACCAACACCTACAAACTTTTGATACCTTGATGTCCACCGGTACACGTGTGGAAAATAGAATCCTAAGGGAAGATCAGTATCAGGGATTGTCCCAAGACACAGGAAAGAATACCAAAGTCAGACAAGGAAAGGGTCCCAAAACCAATGTGGTAGGAGATGCTCCTGTTTAGAAGGCTTCTTGCCCAAGGAGACAGTTCATTGATTTGGGGATGCCTGTGATCGCAGTATACGAGAAGCTAAAGAAACAGGGATTTCTAGGGACAGTAGTTCCAAGAGTAATCAGCAATCCTCCCCCAACTTGGTAGAGGGACCATAAATATTGTGCTTACCACACTCAGAAGGGGCACAACACTGAAATATGCTTAGGTCTTCAACATGCGATCTAGGATTTGGTAGATAACGGGACTATTGAGGTCAAAGTTAAGCAACCTCCTAATGTCAACACCAATCCACTCCCAGATCATGGAACCGTCAACATGTTATCAATGACAGATGACTGGCAAGATTGGGATCTTCATTTCTTCAATCCAACTCATCTTATTAGACACTCTAAAAAGTACCATGTCGAGAGGCATGATGAGTTGAAAGAGAAGTTGCTGCTTGTGCAAAAATTGCCCCTTCCTCCAAAATGGTGGGGTATATCATCAGCTTTATTAAAGAGGATTGCCGAAAGGAGTGCAATTCCTTCTAAAGGGCCATCCACATGTACTACGCATATAGTAACTTTTGTCATCCCATGTTCTATAATTTCGGGGTTCCTCAATCTAGTCATGTGAACAACCTAGAAGAAGAAGCAATTGAGAGTGACCCTACTTAGTTGATCATACCCAAAGCTCGGAAGAATCACATGAATGCCTATGCCTATAGGAAAGTCATGAGCCAAAGGGCCAAGGTTATGAAGGCCCCAAAAGAGTCATCAGAAGAAGAGTCAGAAAATCAGATATCCACCATTCCTCCTTCCTCATCAACAGGAGAATCCACTATACCATACCTTCAACATCCATCATACCATCAACCTCCACTATACCACCGACCTACACCATACCATCATCCTTCATAAGGAACCTCATCATCATCTTACCACCCCCTATCTTTATCACAATATCCTACCTCTTACATCACATCACCCTCATGTCACCCCACCTCATATCCCTCATCACCCTCATACCAATCCCATTCCCAAGGTTCGGTGGATAATCCAAAAGAAGGATGGATGGGTGGATACAATTAGAAGGATATGCTCGCATTAGAAGATTCTCCAAGGATAACCTCATCAATAGATTTGGTGGATGTCTTAGGAGAAGAACAAGATGTTGATCCCACTTCTTTGATTCAGACAACCATGCATCAGGAGAATAATCGGGAGATGATTGAAGAAGTCATAGATGACCTTCTCAGGGCAGTAACGACATTGGCAATAGGGGAACAAATCAAAAAGCACACCTCCCTAATCCACATCGGGAGTGATATAGAAGATGATGAGTTTGGTTTGATCCGACTTCGAGCCAATGAGGTCAAGTTTGGCCCTCTGGAAATCTTTCGATCCATATGTTCTGAATACTATAAAAATTTGGATCCAGGAGAATTTGATGGTTAGGAGGTATCTGATGAAGACCCAAGTGAGGGAGAAATCAGTGAAGAAGAGGATGATGACAACAACGATGAGGACGAGAGTGAAGATGAGAATGATGTGTATGACTCTGATTCTCAAGGTGATGATGAATACCAGGACTGGGATGACAGTGATTACCAGGGATCTTGGGACAATAATGAAGATGATGAGTTTGGATATTATTCACCCAGAGATCCTTGAGGGTATTTTGTGTATGCAATCGACAAAGATGACCCAATGATTGACCTTACCAATTCAATCCAATCAACGCTCATGATTCACGTGGAAAGAGATGAGCCGGCATCAAATTTAGAAGATAGTGAAGGGTATGAGATCACTTTTGAGGGTGAAGTAAGTCCTATAGCAGAACACATGAGTAGTGTCTATCGTCGTTTGGTTGAGCTAAAACTCGAGGCCGATGAAATTGATCAAATGTTAGGTGAAGTGGCCATCAGTGAACACGACTGTAAGAGAAAATACCTTTTTGCTCTCTCTCTTTTTCCACTCTATTCCTCCTTCTCACCTTTGGTCTGCCTTGCAGGGGGTGAATGGATTGAATGGTCTCCAAAACATGGTCTGACGACTATTGGGGGATGGAGAAAGCATGATTTTTGGAGTCACCATCTAGGATTCATGGCTTAGAGCCCTATGGTGGAGCCCAAATTTGATCCAGGGATCGGCTCGAATAGGGGGTTGGATACCCGTGAAAGGAAAGAACCCCCGAATTTGACTTCATATTTTGGTCTGTTCCAACCGTGTCAAGTTATGAGTGTGGGAAGGTGTTAGGCACCCACCTCGCCTGGAATTTTTGATCTTTCTACTAGAAGCTTGGATTTCTAATATTCTCCCCCAAGAATTTTAATAGCCTAAGCTAGCATGGAAGTCCTATTACGTGAAGTAGTGCAAACATATATACATAAACTTGCATGAAAAAATTATAGGAAATTATTGAAATATCACATGTAATATAATCTATATTAAAACCACATGGAATAATAAAAATCTACATAAAATAATAGAAAATACAATTATCCTATCTACATACACGTGCAATGCTCTATGATAGGAAAATCATGATCGTTATTTCATGTGAGGAACACATGCGGTAACACATGAAATGATGAAACAAATTACATTTAATGGACAGATGCTAAAATTAATACATGAAACTACAATAGTAAATCATTATTTTGTGCAATAAACACATAAAACAATATATATAGAAATGAGGCAAATGAAATTACAATATAATATCTACATGAAAATGACCAATGAAAATAGTGAATTTTCTGATAATTTTCCTCGACTCAGGGACAATGATTCAATTTTCTTCTCTCTTTCTTGGAGAAATTAAAAACTTTCAGCACCTGGGTAAGAAATTTGATAGGGCTTCTTTACTAGGGTGTGACTACGGATTCTATTTTTTGGGAATCTAAATAGGGTTTTCGTACTATATTTCTAGAATCGAAATCAACTCTGAAAATTTGGGCAGAGCTTCCGCGCCATATTCCTAGGGTCGGAATCAGCTCTGAAAATTTGGGTAAAGTTTCCACATTGTATTCCTAAGGTCAGAATCAGCTTTGGAAATTTGGGCAAAGCTTCCGGGTCGTATTCTTAGGGTCGGAATTAGTTCCAAAAATTTAGGCAGAGCTTCTGTGCCATATTCCTAGTGTCAAAATCAGCCCAAAAAATTTGGACAGAGCTTCCATGCCATATTCTTAAGGTCAAAATCAGCTTTTGGGAATTTGGGCAGAGCTCTGTACCGTATTTCTAGGGTTGGAATCAGCTCCAAAATTTTGGGCAAAGCTTCTACGTCGTAATAAAAGTGTTGAATTTAAATAGAAAAAACTTGAACAGAGGTTTAGTACCAACCTTATATGGATGACCTGGGCTTCTGGAAATGAGGCAGGACTCTGTCAACTTCAGTCAAGTTAGTAAGCTAGGCTCAGGTTTCTTACAGACTCTTTTCTTTCTTCTCTCTCTCTCTCTTTCTCTCTCTCTCTCTCTCTCTCTCTCTCTCTCTCTCTCTCTCTCTCTCTCTCTCTCTCTCTTTAACCTCTGGGACACATCTTTTTCGGGGATTCTTCTTTTTTTTTTTTTTTTTTTGGGCCTTTAAAGTGACCCAGGGGTCACTATTTATAGGAGGGGAGCAGGGGTAGGGGTGTAAAAATGACTAAGGTCGTGTAAGGGGGGCAAATCTGTGTAAGCCCCCCACAAATCCGTGTAAGGGATTACACGGATTTGTAAACCCTTACACAATCCGCGTAAGGCCTTACACGGACCTCCTTGTGTCACCCTGTTTGTGTAGATAAAAGGACACGTGTCACCCTGTTATACTCTGAAAGTCCTGTGGCACCCTGTTTATGCCTCCAGACACTCCCATAGATTGGGCGGCTACTCCTAGCCTGGGCGGCAGTAAGCTTTGGTGGAGATCTTATCACGTAAATAGCCGTGGGTAGGTTGGTAAGTTTTGGATAGGGATTGGTCTGGTCCAGTTTAAGTTTGGGGTTTGGTTTAATTTTAAGGTTTGGTTTAAGTTTAGTGTTTGGTTTAAGTTTAAGGTTTGGTTTAAGTTTAAGGTTTGATTTAGTTTTGGGTTCTGGTTTAGGGTTAGGTTAGGGTTTTGGTCGAGTTTAGGGTTTGGTTTAAGTTAGGGTTTAGGGTTTGGTTTAGGGTTAGGGTTTAGGGTTTTATTTAGGTTTAGGTTAGGGTTTTAGTTTGGGTTTAGGTTAGAATTTAGGGTTTGGTTTAAATTAGGGTTTAGTGTTTGGTTTAGATTAGGGTTTAGGAAGGTTTGGTTTAAGTTAGGGTCTAGGGTTTGGTTTAGATTAGGGTTTAGGGTTTGATTTAGGGTTTAGGGTTTGGTTTAGGGTTTAGGGTTTGGTTTAGGGTTTTGGTTTGGTTTAGGGTTTGGTTTGGTTTAGGGTTTGGTCTGGTTCAGGGTTTGGTTTGGTTCAGGGGTTGGTTTGGTTTAGGGTTTGGTTTGGTTTAGGGTTTGGTTTGTTCAAGGTTTAGTCGGGTTTGGTTCAGGGTTTGGTTTGGTTTGGCTCAGGGTTTGGTTTGGTTTAGGGTTTGGTCTGGTTTGGTTCAGTGTTTGGTCTATCTTGGTTTAAGGTTTGGTCTGGTTCAGGGTTTGGTTTGGCGGTTTAGGGTGTGGTCCGGTTTATTCTGGTTTAATTGGTTCAAAGTTCAAGTAGGCATTATAGCACACTTGGGTATCCATTTTTTTTATACAAGATATCAATGAGACCTTATTTCCGAATACTTTCCAATGATATGGGAATCGAGCACCTGTTAGGCTCAATTGTCATCTTCCAGCAAAAGGTATTAATGATCACTTTCGATCACCCTCTCTGCATCATTAAAAATATCGAGTTTGACCTATCACAAGTTCTGAGATAATCTGGACTTGTGCTGAAAATTCAACTTCTTTCCAAAAGAGAAAATATATGTCTCCTCATTACCCGTAATTCATCATTGCCTAGGGGGGACAAAATTTGGTGTCTACAGAATGCCCTCTTTGGCTGAGACTGTGTAACAGCCAAAGGGCAAAGAAAAGAACAACAAAATTTTGTCACCCTAGAGCATGCACTGCCGATATCCTGCTCAGGACTAGTGGAGGTGCAATGCAAATGGCGAGTGGTTAGACTCTGATGGTAAAATTCGATGAAAATAAGAAATTAATATGACAGTATATCCAATTAACTAGTATCGGTATATCATACCACTAAAACTAGATCATACATGAAATGTCCTGGACTTGGCCAAGAATGCAAGTATGAGGGAATTATCTCAAAGTGCAATCATTTTCTAATGAGGAGGGAAATACATACTTGAGAGACAACTCACTGGAAATATTGTAAGGATATTGTTCTTATAACATACCTTAGCCCTTCTGATCAGATTGACCTCTTTGTAGCATTTCTTAATACTTCTGATTTGAAAATTGACACTGAGATTAATATTTTCCAATATTGTCATGAAAAATGAGGCTAAAATTGACACTTTCTGACACTATTGTGGAGATGATATTCTTATTATATCATCCCGAAAATGCAATCAGCACTTTCTAGCATTGTTATAGAAATAATGCTCTTTTTACTACCCTTTCACACTGAAGGTACACTTATGGTACTGTTGGGGAAATGTCATGGAATTGACACTTTTTGGCGCTGATATGGAAAATGTTGTTCATATAATGTCATCTTAAATGAAAATTGGTTTTTTCTGGTATGCTATGGAGATGGCATTCTTATTATATCATCTTTACAATGCAATCGGCACTTTCTAGCACTATTGTGGAAATGATGCTATTTTCACGGTATTTTAAAGCTGAAGTCACACTTATGGAACTATTGGAGAAATGCCATTCTTGTAATGGCATTTTGGCATTGAAATTGGCACTTTCTAGCATTGTTGTGGGAATGCCATTTTTGCCTTTTTTTTTCTTTTTTTTCTTTTTTTGATATGTTAGTACATATCATGCAAGGATACAATGGATGATGGTGTTTTGTTATGTTATAACAATATTATCTACCATTATTTTTTTTTTAAGGTAGATAGAAAAGGCTAAATTTGTTTTAACTCCAAGCTCAAGTTTACAACAAACGAAAAATGGTTACATGGAAATACAATAAACCAAAAAACTAGATCTTCAACTGTCTTCACTTAAGTGTTTGAAACTTTTTCTTCTAAAAGACCTTACACCAGCTGCCTTTACCATATATCTAGCAGCAGATCTTTGACACTAGTGGATAGCTCCTTCGGTGGATAAAAGTTCACCCCTTCTCCTAGATCTGTTTTGGGTAACTGATATTGCCACCGCAGATGAGTAGGTAGATAAAATGATGTATGAGTCAAACCCATCAGCCTAACATAATTGCACCCTGGGGTATTCATAATAGGATTCTTAATTGGTGACCACTGACAGGTCCATTTGATATTATCTTCAGTTTTCTCTTGATGGTACTCCTGCCAATTAGCAATTGAGTGGAATTCTGGAATTTCCCTCCTTGTCTGGTATTGGATGGCTGTTAGCTCACTATGTTGGAAAGGCCTTAATAGTTGTAGCTTCTCAGTTAACCAAAGTTGGAAAGCAGCAGGACACCCCATGTTGTGATTTGTACCAAATTTCCTAGAAATGACCATCTGATCTAGTCCTTTGAGTGTTTCAGCCAGGATTGTAGGAACAATGTTATAACTTTCTCAAAGTTGTAACAGTATTTTGATGATGGCAAGAATAGCTCCACGTCCAGGATAACACAACAAGTATCGTGCTATCATGCAGAACAGATAGATATTCCCTCCAAATGTCTGTATCGAGAAAAAGCTTTGGCTACTTCAAAGATGTCAATTTTTTTGAAAACCATAAACTTCTTCCTTTCCTTTCTATTCGATCCAAAGAATTCTTGGATATCCTTGGTGTAGTCTACTTATGGAGTAGGACGAAAAGCAAGCAGGCTCTGAATTCTTCCAGAGTTGGACAAATTTCTACTGACCCAAACTTGAACACATGCAGGCTACGATCCCAATGCTTGGGAACTTCCTTTAGAAAATTATATCATAATTCCAAGCAGCGAATCTAGCTAAGAACCTAAAGATTTGTGTCTTCCAATAGCCTAGAATTATCCACATTCATATTCATAGTCCACCTACGTAGAGTCTCATCCAGAGTATTTGCACGGGGAAAAACCATAATTGATTTGTTCCTGGATGATACAAGTGAACAACTTGATCAAAAAAGTGAAATGAACATATACAAGACATGGCAACAAGCTCACAAATATTTTTGTTCTATGAGAAGATACTTCTGATAGAAAGAAAAATATTTCATAGACCAATAAGTTCTTCATCATAAATCTAACTTGTACACTGAAGATAAGATATCAAAGTTGAATGGGGAACAAAAAGAACCACAAGTGGGGAATGATCTGACTTGTGATTGATAATGCCAAGTGGCGATTTTTGTAGACCATTGATGATGGACAAATGAATTACTAGGGAAAACAAGCTATCTAGTAATTAAGGTGCCAAGTGGCGAGATGATCATCTTAAAGCCTTGCTTTCTTTCTTGGAAGACATAACTTCGGATCTTTTTTTTTTTTTTTTTCTAAATCAATGCCCTAAAATTTTTTTTTTAAGAGTTTGGTACAGATGAGACCGCACTCAAGCATGCCTAGTTGCCTACATATCTCTTGTGAGGAATCAGGTCAAACATAGTTCAAGTGATTACCCTGAACTTAAGCATAATATTTTTTTCAGTTGATCCATATTAACCAAACCTGAAAATTCATCTCCATCCAAATCCATGAGTAGTACAACTTTTCTTGACAAGACTTTCTTTACTGTGAATGGACCACTTCAATTTGGTCGAAACTTTCCCCGAAGATCTTGTGTAGGTGCTCTTTGTTCTTTGAGAACCAAATCTCCAACTTCAATGTTCATCCAACAGATTAAGGACGAACATTTTTATTGAATTCTCTTACCATTCTCAACTGATACTTTTTTAAATTCCATGGCTTTCATTCTTTTTTCATCCAACAGATTAAGTTCATCATATTTAGCTTGTACCCACTCTCCTTCTGGTAGCTTGCTTTCTATGAGGACTCGAAGAGAGGGGACTTGTATCTCAATTGGCAACATAGCTTCCATTCCGTATACAAGGGAATATGGAGTTGCCCCTGTAGAAGTTTGAATTGACGTTCTATATGCCCATAGTGTATACGGTAAGTGATCCGCCCAATCTATATGTGTATCTGCCATCTTCTGGAGAATTATCTTCATATTCTTATTAGCTACTTCCACTGCCCCATTTGTTTGTGGACGATAAGTGGTGGATCTATGCCATCCAATCCCAAACAAAGTGCAAAGTTTATCGACTTACCCTAAAAAATGAGTGCCCTGGTCAGATATCAATTGTTGTGGGATTCCATGTCGACAAATGATGTTCTCTTTAATAAACTTGGCACCTTTGCAGCAGTGAGGACTGGATATGATTGTGCTTCCACCCATTTGGTGAAATGGTCAATTGCTACCAATATGAACTCATGACCATTTGATGCTTTGGGAGTAATTTTTCCTATAACATTAATACCCCATGTAGAGAATGGCCAAGGGGAACTGAGCAAATGCAATTCCGTTGGCGGAATATGTATGATATGTGCAAATATCTAACATTTGTGGCACTTTCGAATGAAATCTACATAGTATGCCTCCATGTGTGCCAATAATATCCTAATTTCAGGATTTTCTTAGCTAGCATTCTTGCATTCATATGAGGCCCACAGATACATTGATGTGTTTCTTCTATCACAGTCTGCACTTGTTCTTCATCCACACACAATAGATGAATTCCATCGAACGATCTTTTGTATAGCAAATCATCTTGTAATGTGAATTAGGTGGTAGATTTTCTGAGAAACTTCTTTTCCCTTGATGTTGCTTCCATAGGATAATTTCCTTCCCTAATAAAGTCCACAATAGGAGCAAACCAAAATCTTCCATCTATTGTCAAGGCATTCACTGAACTGTGATAGATGAGCATTACCTTTCTTTAACCAGAAAAGGTCTTACTTGGGCCAGAGGACTACACTCAACCATTAATGCTAATGTTGCAAGAGCATCGGCAGTTGGAAGTACTCAAAAGATATTTCTTCAAAATTCTTAGAGATCTTCTCCATATTCATGATAAGTCTTCAATTTCTCATCTCTGGTCTTTTATTTCCCTTGAGTTTGGAAGATTACAATGGATGAGTCACCAAACACTTGGATTATTTTTACCCCAATTGTCAGAGCTATCTCTAGGCCGATTGCACATGCTTCATATTCAGCAATATTATTAGTGCATAGAAAATCAAGTTGAAAAGATGAAGGTAAATATAGCTCATCGAGTGTTATTAATAACACTCCTGCCCCATAACCTCTTTGATTGGCTGCTCTGTCAAAATATAATTGCCATGTGTTAATAGAGTTTTCTTCTTCAACTACCATGATTTTCTCATCTGGAAAAGCATCATCTAATGATCTTCCGTCTTCTGTGGGATGTGTAGACAAGTGATCTGAAATTACCCTGCCTTTGATAGACTTTTGATTGACATATTTAATGTCAAATTCTGAGAGTAATAGCAACCACCTTGCCATTCTACTAGTGAGTGCAGACTTTTCGAATAAATATTTAATAGGATCCATTTTAGAAATCAAGCGAATTGGATATGCCACCATATAGTGTCGCAACCTTCTTGTTGCCCAAATAAGAGTTGTGCAAGTCTTTTCTAATGATGTATACCGAACTTCATACTCCAAGAATTTTTTGGTCAAATAGTAGATAGCCTGTTCTACTCCTTTTACCTTATTTTTCTTAGCTAACATGGACCCCATCGAGAATTGTCCTACTGACAGATATAATAGAAGTGGTTTCCCCTTTATTGGTGGCATAAGAACCGATGGATTTAACATGTATTCCTTGACTTTGTCGAAGGCTTCTTGACATTGGAAATTCCACCGTTTGGGCTGATCCTTCTGCAACAACTTGAACACTAGTTCACATATAGTGGTCAATTGGGATATGAAACGGCTGATGTATTGGATGTGACCAAGGAATCCTCATACTTCCTTCTCAGTTTGAGGTGCAGGCATGTCCCTGATTGCTTTAATCTTGATAAGGTCCACTTATATACCTCTTTCACTTACAAGAAAGCCATATAACTTTCTTGCCTTTGAGCCAAACACACACTTCTGAGGGTTCAACCATAATTGAAATTTTTTGATTCTTTCAAAAAACTTTCTTTGTGTTGAGATATGCCCCTGTCTATCGATAGACTTAACAATCATATCATCGACGTAGGCTTCCACTTCCTTGTGAATCATATCATGCAAAATAGCAGTAGCAGCCCTTTGATATGTGTCTCCAGCATTCTTTAGACCAAATGGCATTACCTTATAGCAATAGGTCCCCCAAGGGGTGGTAAAAGAAGTCTTTTCCATATCTTTAGGATGCATGCTAATCTGGTTGTATCTCGAAAACCCATCCATGAATGACAATAAGGCATGTCCTGCCATACTATCAACCAATACATCAATATAAGGCAAAGGAAAGTCATCTTTAGGACTGAATTTATTCAAATCTTTGAAATCCACACACATTCTGACTTTTTCATCTTTCTTTGGAATTAGAATAATATTGGCCGACCAACAGGGGTATTTTATGCTTGTAAGAATCCTGAATTCCATTGCTTAATTACTTCTTCTCTAATCTTTTCACTCCATTCAGGACGTATTCTTTTAGCCTTTTGTTTGATAGGCTTCGCATCTGGATATGTAGGAATTCGATGCACTATTTTTGAGTCGATGCCAGGCATGTCTTTGTAGGACCAAGTGAAAACCTCTACAAATTCTTTTAATAGGCTGACCATTTGTGAGGTTTCTTCTTCATTCAGGGTTGCACCAATTTTAATTTCTGTAGGGCATTGATCGAATCCTAAGTTAATGATTCAAGTGTCCTCACTCATAGGTTTAGCTCTTTTTTATTTAGATTGTTTTAACAATTCATGATATTCATCAATTATTTTGTTAAGATCATCATCAGAAAGAAACAAATCATACTCGAAATCAGAATTTTCATTGATAGCTGGAAAGACTCCAGACTCAACATACTGAAAGTGCGGAATTTCATTAATAGAAGGAAATTCAGAAAAAGTACAAGTAAAAGGAGACTCTACAACAAAAATGGAATCTTCAGTGTACTGTGTGGTGATTTTAGAACTGATTGGACCCCTGAGTCTTAGTGAGCTTGAAGTCATATCCTGCACTGGTCCAGTTGAGCAGTGGTTCACGGCTGGATGAATCAGCAGATACGGCATTGATCCTTCCTTTATCTCTTCAGTGGTAATAACATCTACCTCAAAGGTGTTGTTGACACCACTACTTTCACCTTCTTCATGGAGCTACAGATGCCCCAGTTTCTCTTGGCTTAGATTCAGCCTGCCTACCCTTGGCACTTTTTGTGGTAAAAACAAGTTGATCTATCTTATGATCCGTAAATCCGAATTTCCTGAGAGATGCATCTCGCCCAAGGCTACTCTGCCCCCGCTCTAGAAAATCTAACTTCTCAAGCCTTTTATATGAGGCAATCCCCTTGCCATGGTCACAACATTGACCTCCATCTCGGATGTAACCACTGCAATTACTTCTAGGACAGTAAGGGTAGATATTCATCCTTCTAGCTCTACTCTTTCTAGCATATGAACTGCTCCCACAAAAAGAGTAGTAATTCCCCTTTTTCAGCTCCTCCAGATACATCTTTCGTAGGAAGGAAGAGATGTAGGCTCGCATCTCTACTGGAAGATTAAGACGCCAAGTAGCTCTTAATTTATGTTGCCAAACTTCTTTTAGAGTATGACGAGGCTTGAGAACTCGTGATGATCGAATCAGGGATGCAGGGTTAACTGTAGATTCTTCTTCACTTGTGGCAATCACATCTATCTCAAAGATATCACTGATACCATTATCCTTACTCTCCTCCTTAAATGGTAGACGGTCCAGCTCATAGGTGATCCAATCAATCTAATCTTGATAGATGACTTCAAACTCAGAATCTACTTTCTTTACTTCTTTCTTAGGTTGAAAGTCAAGATCCTCATAATCGGGAAAACCTTCTGCTTCCTTCACAAAGTACTTTTCTAAAGTAGGGTAATTTGCAACCCTTTTCTTACAAGAGGATTCCTTTCTTGCCATTACAAGCATCTTTTGATTCTCAAACCTTCGATTGGCACTTGCTCCACCTCGGCCCCTCCTTATATCTTCTAGCATCTTTCGTTCTTCCTTATGAGAAAACCTTAAACAACACATTCTGGTAGCATGAGGGAATTCAGGCAACCTCATGGGTCCTTGCTGGTATTTTCCCAATCCCATTCCATAAAAATAATGCATCTGTTTCATCATTCGACCAACAGTGGTATTCCATATGCCCTCATAGGACATTGGAACATTCTCCTTCATTGGCTCTTCAACAATAGAAGCACAAACTTTTTTTAGTTCGAAGCCACTTAGACGAACCTCCTGTTCTTGGGTTTTTCCAACTTTAATGTTAGCCAATGTGTTGACTAGTTGAGGATCTCTAGAAATAGTAATTACCTTCTCATCATAGATAAATTTCACTTTTTGGTGCAGAGTAGATGACACTGCCCCTGCTTTATGAAGCCATGGACGACCCAGAAGCATATTGAAGGAGGCTGGGATATCTATTAATTGGAACTCAACACAGAACTTAGCTGGCCCTATTATCACCATTATTGTGAGGATTCCAACAACATTTCTTCTGGTGTTGTTGTAAGCCTTAATGTTTTGAGCCAAGGGTTTGAATTGATCTGTATTAAAGCCCATACATGTAGCTGCCCTCAAGGGTAGGATATTCAGATTTGATCCATTATCAATAAGGACCTGAGGTACTGTATTCATATTACATTCCACAGTGATATATAGAGCTCTGGTATGCTTGATACCTTCTGGAGGTAAGTCTATATCAGAGAACATTAGTGCCTGAACAACATACGTGACTCCCACAATCTGAGATAATCATGATGGATCCATCTCGATAGGAACTTGCACACTTATGAGGGACTTCAATACAGCTTCCCTATGTGCAGGAGATGCCATTAACAACCCTCAGATGGAGATGTTGGCCTGTACCTTTTTCAACTAGCTCAATACTTGATTCTCAGGTTGTGGTTGCCTACTACACTACCTTGTCTCCATGACAGTTGGTTGTTCCACTATCAACCCCTTGGCTTTGTAGTCTTTCCCACTTCTACTGACCATCACTTTCTTGAATCTTTCAGGCCTCTTTTTGATGAGAATATTATAAGGGTATTTACTCTCATCTTCATTGTTTATAACACCAATCATGCCTACCATAGGTTCTTCAATCCCTTCTTCAAATGCAGATAGTGTGAGTGGACTTGGAGGACCCCCCGAAATGTCGATAGCCCGAGCTTTAACTATTTGAATAATGTTATTCAAATGTAGAATAAGCCCTTTGATAAATGGTTCATCCTTAAAATTAACCTTAGGATTTTCACAAACTTCTTTGACAGTTTCTTGCCGGACTGTCACTTTCCTCATCATTTTCTCAATTAATAACATATCTTCACACATTTGGTTCAGTAAGCAGAGCACATTGTCATAGGAGGGATTCTCTTTTTCACTTTCCTCTTCAAACTCAACTCTTTCAAAATATGCACTTTTTGACTCTTGATTGTCTTCCCCTTCTTCAACAAAATCTTCCTCTAGATCTTCATTTTCTGATTGTTGACCTTCTTCTATATCTTCATCTTTGTCTTCTTCAACAAGATCTCCTTCTAGATCCGTAGATGTCCAATTTTGTCACCCTCCCTTGGCTATGATGAAATATGGATCTTGGACGCAACTTTCGGCTTTCGACCAACAGAGATGCTGATGGAAACACTCTCAAGCCTGAAACCCTAGAAACCCTCACGCGGGAGGGAAGGGGGTCCAATTTTGGTTTTTTATATATGAAGAAATCTGGTCAAGATGACCATAGAGATGGATACTTCTCGGAAATATGATTCTGATGATATATGGTACGCCAAAATCGGACTGTCGGATGGCCCGTAATCTTCCCAGGAAAATCATATTTTTTTCTTGCGCATGTTGCACACACCGACCAGCTAATCAGCCAGCCCAGCCAGCCAGCCAGGTTAGGTAGCCCATATGCCCCTGCCGCATGTTGCGCACCCCCATTGCATAGCATGTGTGCCCTGCTGTATGGCCATGCACACCCTGCTTGCATCATGCGCATGTTGCCCGCACACCCATGCCAGCCTGACCCACATGCTGTGCACATTGCCTGCACACCCATGCATTCGTACACCCGTGACATCACTCGCACTACCTGCCTAAACTTTCTCTCTCCTCCTATTTTTTTGAAAATTAGCTTTTTCTGGCTAAACTTTCTCTCTCCTCCAACTGCCTTTTCTGGCTAAACATTCTCTCTCCTCCTACTTTTTTAAAAATTGCCTTTTTCTAGCTAAACTTTTTCTCCTCCTGCTTTTTTGAAAACTATCTTTTCTGGCTAAACTTTCTCTCTCCTCCCGCTTTCTAAAAATTGGCTTTTCTATCTAAACTTTCTCTCTCCTCCCACTTTTCTAAAAAATGCCAGGCTAAACTTTCTCTCTCCTCCCTTTTTTTGAAAATACCTTTTTTGGATAAACTTTCTCTCTCCTCTCGCTTTTCAAAAACCCCCTTTTATCTACTAGACAAAAGTCCTCCCCACCCATTTTTTGCCTTCAACTCTCCCCTTTACCCATTGGACAAAAATTGCATCCCCTCAATTTAGATAAGAGCTCCCCTTTTGTCCACTAGATAAAGGGATTCCCCCTCTTCTTTTTGCCCCAAAAAAACTATAAATACCCCCTCCCTTAGAAAAAGCAGACCAAGACACCAGAATCCCCTTTCCTCTTTCATAGTGAAATTTCCTCCCCTCCCCCTCTTGATTTCTTCTGATCTTCGGAGCGATCTTTGTCAAGATTTGAAAACTCATTCGGATCTTCAAATTGTTCTTCGGGATCTTGAAGATCTTCAATCCAAATCCTTAGTTAGATCCAGTTTTTAGTCAAAAGCAGTATGTTCTTGAGCCACCTTCCTTGAGTGTTCTTGAGCATTCTTGAGTGTTCTTGAGATAGAAACCCCCCTTTTTTGATGTTCTTTGGGTCTATGAAGAGATTTTTGTTAAGATCTAAAACTCTGTTTGGATCTTCAAAGGGTTCTTCGGGATTTTGGAGTTCTTCAATCCATTTTTAGGTCAGCCCGTTTCATTTCAAAAATAGTAGTTCCTAGCTGAACCCTATCCGAGTGTCCCTGGAATCTTTCTAGAAATAGCTATTCCCAGCGGAAGCTTTGCCGAAATGCCACCTCAGCCTATCCCTCCCTTAGCCTATCCCCAGTGGAGGCTTTGCTGGAGTGCCACCTCATCCTAAATCCAAAAATAGCCTTCCTTAGCTAAAGCTCTGTCAGAGTGCCACCTCATCCTAAGCCCAGAAATAGTCTTCCCTAGCCATAGCTCTGTTCGAATCCAAATTCGAAAGCTACCGTTCCTAGCCAAAACTCTGTCTGAATACCATCACAATCTGCATCTCTCAAGAAAGGAAGTTGGAGGTCAAGACCATCTTCCCCAGAGCCAGGAGAACACGAAAGATAGTCCGAACCTGTACTAGTCAGGGGCCCATACCTATTAACCCGAAATAGGGGTTAAGTTCAGGAATAATTTCTCAACTACCTCGTTATAATGTAGAATTTATACATGCCTTGTTCTAGTGTATATAGTAGTTTGAATTCAATTAATATATATATTTGTGATAACTTAGCCATACATATGGAATAGTAATAATTATGAAAAATGTTCGTTCTCAAACATCTAGTAAGAAGACCGGTTGAACTAGGCAGTTTGGGTGCTTAACACCTTCCCAAATTTGTAACTTAACACTTACCTTAAATCTCTGGACCAGACCAAATTTTGGGCCATTTTCTCAGGAATCGGGTCCACCCCCTAGTCCTAGGCCCAAAACCCTTGGTGGCTACTCCAAATCCCATTTATATGATCCCAATCCCCAAATTAGACCATCATCAAAACCCCCATCTCAAATGATGAATTTTACACTCTTATGAAATAGGCCTCTACATATCTCCAATCGGCAATTTGGCGGTACGGGGCCCATAAGCAAAGCACACCATGACACGAACCCCACCCTCACATGAAAGTGAAGAAAGAGAGAGGAGAGAGGATGAGGGGAGATGCATAGTCCATTCCTCTAGCCGCGACCCTCACAGTGGCGACTCCACTGGGTATAAATGTCAAGCTTTCGATACTAGATGCTACCTTTAAATGAAAGAACATTTTTCACGACATTTGTTTGACAACATTCTTGGCTAACCCTAAGTTTGTAATTGTATTCACTAACTGCATCATGCATTGTGCTCGAAGTGAAATCATTTAGTGAGGGACTCCTTGTCATGCCCGCACCCTCGGGGAGGTTAGTGTATCTCATGGAGAGTACTCTGAGAGCAAATGATACCCACTTCCTGTACAAGAATGAAAGGTATCGTCAAACGACGAGTGTGTTGTATTTGTGCCAACACCCTCGGGGAGGTCCGTGCACTTTATAACATTTTGAGATCGAATGCATCATCAAATGGCGAGGATGTCCATATTTGTGTCAGTACCCTCGGGGAGGTCCAAGTACTTTACAGTATTCTGAGATTGAATGATGGTTACCCTACATTGTACTTTTGCACACAATCACTCATGGTTCCACCACCCCATGTCCAATTACTTAACCTCGTATGTAGTCATGGGTAATGGACAAGGAAGTCACCCCCTTGATCTCATACCTACGGGATATCAAAAGGATCATGCACCTTAAGTATATAGACCCTATCAAGGAAGCCCTTGTCATTCCTATTGCATCCACCGCATGCTCACATCATGTAGAAAATAGATGAAGAAGCTAGGAGCACCTCAAGCTAACTGTAGGACTTGTTTGCAGTC
Source organism: Macadamia integrifolia (assembly GCF_013358625.1). Classification (NCBI taxonomy): domain Eukaryota; kingdom Viridiplantae; phylum Streptophyta; class Magnoliopsida; order Proteales; family Proteaceae; genus Macadamia; species Macadamia integrifolia. The sequence goes on along the minus strand of NW_024868384.1, from coordinate 61,367 downwards.
TTGAAAAGGAATGTTCTTATATTATATTTCCGGCGTGAAGAATTGCTTTCCTAAGTGGTTTCGGGTGAAAGGTGTCCCTTCTCCTTAAGAAGAATGTCCAGATACATGACTCAGGGGCAATCCCATCGTAGTCACATCAAGTCGAAGTCCTGAGAAAAATTAGGAGGAAGGACACCTAGTGGGAAAAGAGCATGGAAATCATGACTTTATTACATGGAATGTCTTATGGGAATATTCTCAACGGGCCATTTGTATGAACTTCCCGCTTATGACATTGGGTGGACCAAAGGCATCAAACCCTATCCACCCCTACCATTTAGAGGACTGACCTTGGATGAATTAATGTTTGTTAATTTAGTAAATATATGAACAAGGGGTTAGAAATTCAAGAATCCTAAAATAAACCACTTCTGGTTTAGGCACAATTCCACACCTTAAGTATTCTCTACGGTCCCTTTGGACGCGTCAAGGTAATCGATTGACTCACCTAAGTCCAGAATCACAGTCGTCATCTCTTTGAGATTGTCTACTACCAAGTGATTACAACCCTATAAGGATGGATCCACCTAACATAGAAACACTTGAACAGGCATGGGTCCATCCCGTGGAGACCTTACAGATAGAAATGGCTAAAGTCAAGAGAGGGAAAGCGCAGATATTGCATACACTTCAAAACCCTCCTAGAGTTAATCCCAGGAATGAGCTGGCACCGGCTATGGGAGATGTGGAACAGAATGGAGCTACAGGTCATCGTGGGAATTCTTCCCGGGTTGACTCAAGAGAACCAGAGCATGTCCGACCAACTGATCAGAGAGGATCTTCACCTACCCATCTGAATGGTCAACGAGGGGCCTATTCCCGGGTCCCTCCTCCTATAGTAGTGAATGAGGATGAAGAGGAATTTACAGCACATATCCACTTTGAGCCTCTGGAGACGAAGAAAGAAAGGAACTCAGAGAATAGTTAGAGAAGTTGGAGAACATGACTTGAGCGGGAAAAGGCTCAGAAGGCTAAGTAGTGGATTCTGAGGAAATGACTTTCTTCTTTAGAGCAAGAATTCCAGAAAAATTCAAGTGGTAGACTAATAGGATTGATGGGTTAGGAGACCCCAAAGCTTATCTCAAAGTCTTCCTTAGCATCGCCAAGTTGTGGCAACTTGTAGATAACCAGATGGGGTAGGCCTTCATGTTAACCTTATTAGATCAACACTGAGGTGCCTCACACAATTGGAGTCATCACAAACTCAGAACTGGGCAATGGTAGTGAAAGCCTTCACCAAGCAGTACTCCTTTAATACTGAAGTAGATGTGAAACATCGGGAGCTTGAGATGTTGAGGTAGCAGCCTAAAGAAGGATTCACCACCTTCTTGATGAGATTCAGAGACAAGGCCACCAAGATGGTAGATAGGCCTTCAGAAGCAGAGCAGGTAGAGATGTTAAAAAAAAACCTATCAAAACCCTATTATGATGTTCTTTACTATCAGCATTTGTAAACTTTTGATGCCTTAATAGCCACCGGAATGCATGTGGAGAACAAAATTTTGAGAGAGGCCTAGTATCAAGGAACCTCCCAAGATGCAAGCAAGAACAATCGAGTCAGATGGGGAAAGGGTCCAAAAACTAAGGTGGTGGGTGTAGTTCAACAGTCAGTCTCACCAGCCACTTCTTCAGAGCCCTTCATAATACAAGCTGATGCACCCGCCCAAAGGGCCCCTCACCCAAGAAGGTAGTTTTCTGATTTGGGAATGCCTGTAACGGTCGCATATGAGAAGTTAAAGAGCAAGGATTTCTAAGGACAGTGGCTCCAAGAGTGATTAGCAACCCTCCTCTAGCTTGGTATAGGGATCATGAGTATTGTGCCTACCACACTCAGAAGGGCCACAATACTAAAAGATGTTTGGGTTTACAGCATGAAATTCAGGACTTGGTAGACAATGGAACCATTGAGGTCAAAGTCAAACAGCCTCCCAATATTAATATTGATCCACTCCCTGATCATGTGAACAATCTGGATGAAGAAACTATAGAGAGTGACCCCACTCAACTCATTGTACCTAGAGCTTGCAAGAATCATATGAATGCCCGTGCTTGCAGAAGAGTCATGAGTCAAAGGACTACAGTCATAAGGACCCCCAGAAGGAGAGAATCATCAGAAGAAGAATCAGAAGATCATATGCTCGCCGTTCATCCTTCCTCATCCACAGAAGGGTCCACCGCACCACATTACTAATTCCCACCATATTTTTCACCCCCACCATATTATCAACCTCTACCATATTATTAGCCTCCGCCATATCATCAACTTTACCCCCACCATCAAAGTGAAGGAACCTCTTCATCCTATCACCCCCAGTCTTCATATCCTACCTCTCACATTACATCATCTTCATACCATCCCACTTCATATCCCTCATCACCCTCATATCAATCCCATTCTCAGGGTTTGGTGTATAAACCAAAGGAAGGATGGATAGACGAGTACGATTGGAAGGATATACTTACACTACCAGATTCCCTAAAGATGACTTCATCAATAGGGTCAGTAAATGCATTGGGGGAAGACCAGGAGAGTGATCCCACTTCTCTAATTTAGCCTGTTGTAGCTTCAAAAGATAATCCTAAAGTAATTGAAGAGATTACAACTGATCTTCTTAGAGCAGTAACCACATTGGCCATAGGGGAGCAGATCAAGGAATACGCTTCCTTAATCCACATAGGAAGTGACACAGAGGATGATGATGATGACAATGAGGATGAAAATGAAGATGAGAAGGATGGAGATAACTCTGATTCTTGAGAGGACAATGGGTATCCAGACTGGGATGATTACCAAGGGCCTTGGAACAATGAGTATGATGATGAGTCAGAATATTACTCACCAAAACATCCAACATGTTTCACAGTCTATGCTATTGGTAGTGATGATTTGATACCTGATCCAATAGGTGGCATTTACCCTTCCCTCTACATGGGAGGAGATGACTCTACGTCAAATTCAAAAAGTGATGAAGGATCTAGAGTGTCGATGCAAGTTTATTTGGATGAATCTGATTCCATAGTGGAGCTGGAATAAAAGCTGTGTGAAGTATACTCCACTAACTTAAAGATGTAGGAAAGGATAGAAGAGATTGACAAAATACTGGGTAAAGTAACCGTCAGTGATCTTTACTACCAGGAGCAATTGGATGATCTGGAGAAATAGGACTAGATGACACAATCGCAGAGGTGGTAGACGCTGCATTCCAACAGCTTTCCAATGCAGTTAAGAAGCTACGAGCTAGGGCTGTGGATATTTGTGGAGGTCCTCGACTTTCTACCCTAAGCAGGGAAGGAGAATCAGAAGAAGAAAATGATTCTATGGTGGGGATAATCACCCTAACCAACAGTGATGATGAAGATAGTTATCCCACGGAGATTATTGTGAAAAAATCAATCAACGTGATGGAAACTAGAAGTGGGAAAGACTACAAGGGCAAGGCTCTAGCAGTAGAACAGCCAAGGGCTAATGAGGTCGAAACCAACAGCATGAAGAAAGAGCCAGAGAACCCAGTCTTGTCCCAACTCAAGAAGTCCCAGGCGAATATCTCCATTTGGGGATTGTTGATGGCGTCCCCTTCGCACCGTGAAGTAATCTTGAAGTCTCTCCCTAATGTGCAAATGCCGATCAAGATAAATCCGACACACCTCGCACATATAGTAGGAGCGACATATGCAGGGCAGTCTCTGTTGTTCTTCGATTTTGAGCTTCCTAAGGAAACCCAACACAATCAGGCTCTCCATATTACAGTTGAATGCCTTGACAAAGTGGTTACCCAGGTTATTGTTGACAACGGGTCCACTTTGAATGTGCTGCCATTGAGATCAACAAAGAATATAAGTAGAAACTTGGAAGAAATGAGGCCAACCACCCAAACCATAAAGGCATTCGATAATACCAAGAGGAAGATCCTTGGCATCATTACTTTTATTGTAAAGATTGGCCTGGTGATGTTTGATGTTGATTTCTAAGTCATTGATATACCATCAGATTTTAACATGCTCTTGGGAAGGCCTTGGTTGCATCCTATGAAGGCGGTGTCCTCTAGTCTCCATAAAAAAATGAAGTTCATTCATAAGAGGAAGGTGGTCTTAGTGGTCAAAGATCCTAAAGTGGTTAACACTTTAGTCAACAATGAAAATAGGGAAGAATATGACCAGGAGGTGCAACTGAGTGGTTTTGAATTAGACACCACTTGCGCAACCATTGCCAAAGAAGCTCCAAAGGAGAAAATCCCAGCTAACTATGAAGCCATCTAGTGTCCGCCAGTGAATCAGATGATGAAGAATGTGCAGTACTTTCCTGGCATGGGGCTAGGGAAATATCAACAAGGAGTTCCAAAGCAGCCTAGTTTGGCAGTAAACAAAGGGAAGAATGGTCTCGGGTACACTCCCCCGACTGTCAAAGGGCAGAAAGTGCTGAGGATGACTAGGAAGATCTCCTCACTTACTATCTTACTCTTAATGGGTACTTCGTAAAAGAAGGAGAGGACTTCCCTTTTTACGGAAATGTGAAGCCGTGGTTTGATAAAACCGCTACCAAGATGCAACCAGGACTTGAAGTTTTTTTCCAAGATGAGTTCGATTGGGTGACTCATGAAGTGGAACAACAGCAAATGCTGGTTAAGGAAAGTGATCAAGACAGCTGTATTAGTGGGATAGCAGAAGTTCCAATGATTGAAGATGGGTTCACCTCCAGAAACCCCACAACACTAATCCAATCTAAAGAATTGCCAAGTCCTCGAGTCCTCCTGAAAAGGGAGTGGGAAAGGAAGATAAGACTCACTTGGAGTCTACCACTTTCCCTTGATGTGAAAGGCTTCATTTGCTCCCTCCTACAAAAGCCACGGGCCTGAGAGTTGCATGAGCTCAAACCCCATCCTTTTGGAGGAAGAAGCACGTATGCAAAACAAAGGAGAGCACAAAGGATGATGGTTTGTATGTACTGTTCCTAAACCAATTGCAATGGGAAGGCTCGTGAAGGTGGTCAAATATGTGACCGAGGCAATGGGATGGCATCCCTCAGCACGCTCGAAAAGATGGACTTCATAGAAAAGGGATTGAGCAGTCTCCACCGATCTTCACGCTCAGAAAGTTTGGCTTCCGAGAGTATGAGATTGATCAGCTGGTATTCATGAAGAAGCGGGCACCTATCCAGAGGAACCATTGCACCCTTGAAGAAATAGCAGCAACTTTCTCAGAAGAAGAAGAAGGCCCTTTGCCACATCTCCTCATCCATCAGGCCACTGAACCACTTCTAAACTGGACAAGCATTGGAGAAAACTTCAAGTTTGCTTATACTATTGAGTCAACCAACCTGATTACCCCTGGAAAAAGCAACAAACCAGTTATCAAGTTTGTAGTTGAGTCTGTTGTTTATGATTTTGTGTCAACCTCCCCTCTTGAGAAGAGTCCAGAGTCTTAGTATGTCAAGTCTGTTACTCCTTCCATGAATGAAATTTCTAATTCCGGGTATGACTTGCCTCCTTTTTCCAATGATGCTCTTAATAAATATCAAGAATTAATAAAGCAATGCAAACTAAAGAAATCCCAACCCATCCATGAGGATACTCAGGTTATTAATCTAGGAACCGACCAATACCTTCGAGAGGTAAAAATTGGCACTACCCTTGATGACGAAGAAGCAGAGTGGATGATTAATCTTCTGAAGGAATTCACCGAAGTATTTCTTTGGTCTTACGAGGATATGCTTGGTATCGACCCCAACATCATGCAGCATCGATTCTGACTTACCCTGGGGCAAAGCCGATAAAACAGAAGCACCAAAGAATGCGGCCAGAATGGAGTGAAAAAATCAGAGAAGAAATTGTGAAGCAATAGAATGCAGGGTTCCTATAGGTGGTGAAGTACCCCTATTGGTTGGACAATATTATGCCAGTACCAAAAAAAGATGGTAAGGTACGGATGTGTGTGGACTTCCGAGATCTTAACAAAGCGAGCCCTAAAGATGATATCCCATTATCTCACATTGATGTATTGGTGGATAATATGGTAGGGCATGCTTTGTTATCATTCATGGATGGATTCTTAAGATACAACCAAATAAGCATGCACTCAGAGGATCGTGAGAAAACAGCCTTCACCACTCCGTGGAGAACCTATTGTTACAAGGTGATGCCTTTTGGACTGAAGAATGCCGAGGTAGCTTATCAAAGAGTAGCCATGACCATATTGCATGACATGATGAACAAAGATGTGGAGTCTATGTGGACGACATTATATTAAAGTCAAAAGATCAGCAGGGGCATATTCCTGCACTAAGGCAATTCTTCGAAAGAATCAAGAAGTATCAGCTAAAGTTGAACCCTCAGAAGTGTGTGTTTGGGGCAACGGTGGGAAAGTTGTTAGGCTTCTTGGTGAGTGAAAGAGGCATTGAAGTCAACCTTATCAAAATCAAGGCAATTCAAGAAATGCCCATGCCTTGGACTGAGAAGCAAATACGAGGATTTCTAGGTCACAGCCAATATATTAGCAGATTCATAGCTCAGCTGACTACAATCTATGAACCAATTTTTAAGCTGCTAAAGAAGGATCAGCCCACAGAATGAAATGACCAATGCGAACAAGACTTTGACAAGATCAAAGAGTACCTCATGAACCCACCAGTATTGACACCACCAGTGGAAGGAGAACCACTTCTGTTGTATCTGTCCATGGGAGAATATTCCATGGGCTCTTTGCTAGTATAGAAGGAGACAAAAAAGGGGGCAGAGCATGCCATATATTACCTCAGCAAGAAGTTTCTAAAATATGAGACCTAGTACACATCTTTGGAAAGAACTTATGCTGTGTTGATTTGGGCAACTAAAAGTTGCGACACTACATGGTTTTCTGTCCGGTGCATTTGATCTCAAAGATGGATCCCATCAAATATGTCTTCGAGAAATTGGCCTGAACAGGAAGGAGGATAGCCCGTTGGTTACTTTTGATATCAAAGTTTGACATCACCTATGTTACTCAAAAATCTATCAATGGCTAGGCCATAGCTGATCATTTGGCTACTCACCCCACAGAAGATGGAAGATCCTTGGATAATGCCTTTCCCGATGAAGGAATCGTAATGGTAGAGGAAGAAGATATAGTTAATGAATGGTAGTTATTCTTTGATGGAGCATCCAATTAGAAGGGATGTGGCACGGGAATATTACTAGTCACTCCTGATGGCCTTTATTTACCTTCATCATTTCACCTCGACTTCCTCTGTACCAAAAATATTACCGAATATTAAGCCGGTGCTTTGGGGCTCGAAACTGCTTTAACCATTGGGGTGAAAGGATCAAGGTTTATTGAGATTTATCCATTGTCATTTGTCAAACGTAAGGAAAGTGAAAAACTAGAGATGAAAAGTTGAAGCCATATCAAGAGCATTAGGAGAAGGTGATTGAACACTTTGAGAAGATCTCATTTGAATACTTCTAGAGGGATAACAATAGGTTTGCTGATGCCCTTGCAACCTTGGCTTCTATGGTAGAGTACAACCCTATGGCTGGAGTCTGACCATTTTTGGTAGAACAAAGAAGTAGGCCCATTTATCAGAATTCTGTAAACTCTCTCATTATGGATGGTCAGTCTTGGTTCGCTCACATAGTGGATTTTATCAGGGAAAGAAAGTAACCAGTTGAAGCAACTGATAGAGAGAAGAAGTTTCTGAGGAGATATGCCACCCAGTTTATTCTCCAAGAGGATTTGTTATATAAGAGATCCTATGACGGAATACAGTTGTTGTGTGTAGATGAGGAACAAGCTACAACTATCATGGAAAAAATTCATCAAGGTCTTTATGAACCCCACATGAATGCCAAGATGTTATCTAAGAAGATCCTCAGGCTAAAATATTGCTAGAACACAATGGAAGCAGATTGCGTGGACTTTGTTAGAAAATGCCACAAGTGTTAGATATTTGTTAACATCATACATATCCCACCAACAGAGCTGCATTCACTCAGTTCACCTTGGCCATTCTCCACTTAGGGCATCAATATCATTAGAAAATTCAACCCTCAAGCATCCAATGGCCACGAGTTCATCTTGGTAGCCATTGATTATCTCACCAAGTGGATAGAAGCTTAATCCTATGCAGTGCTCACATTTGCTAAGGTGGCCAAATTCATCTAAGAAAATATCATTGCACAATATAGAGTACCTTAAGAATTGATATCAGATCAAGGATCCCATTTCTGGGGCAAGACCGACAAAATCTATACGAAGTTTGGTATCAGAAGGCATCGATCTACCGCTTACAGGCTGTAGATAAATGGGGCAGTAGAGGCAGCCAACAAGAACATCAAAGTCATCCTGTAGAAAATGGTGGAAACACATAAGGATTGGGCTGATAAGTTACCCCTTGCCTTATGAGCATACCGGACTTCTATACGATCCTCGACGGGAGCAACCCCTTTCTCTTTGGTATATGGGGTTGAGACAGTTCTACCCATGGAAATCCTGGTACCATCCCAAAGGGTACTCCTTGATAGTCAGCTACCTGAAGGAGAATGGGCAAAGTCCAGACATGATGAGCTCAACTTTCTCGACGAAAGGCATATGAAAGCTATGGATAATCTGAAAAAATATCAACTGAGAATGGCCCTGGCCTTCAACAAGAATGTGAAGCCACATCACATAGAGGTAGGTGATCTTTGGGAACAAAGCACCTTAATTCATGACCCAAGAGGAAAATTCATACCCAACTGGAGTGGCCCATTCGCTGTTAAAGATATTCTACCAGGCAAGGCTGTGAAGCTCATAGACCACAACGACGAAGAAATACCCAGACTGGTCAATATGGATCAACTTAAGAAATATTATGTATGAAAGGGTGAATAGCCTGAGCTACGTCAGACCTGATTCCTTTTAAGGGATACATAGGCAACTTGACATGTGCAAGTGCAGTCTCAACCATCTCAAGGCAATAAATTGGTTCCTAAATTAATAATAAAGGTATCTTAAAAGATCATCATAGTTTGTGTCCCCCAAGAATCGCCATTTGGCATAAAAGGCCATTAGGTATATGTCATCCACCCATTGGTCCGTCACTTCTTATCCAGGATTCTATCCCCTAAGAATCCCCATTTTACATAAAAGGCCATTAGGTATCTATCATTCACCTATGGTCCGTCCATTCTTATCCAGGATTCTATCCCCTAAAAGAAAATCGCCACCCGGCACCAGTTTATCAAGGCTAGTTTATTCTCCATCATTGATCAGTCAAAGTTAAAAGAAAAAAAGAAGAGCTTGATGTAATAGTGGTAAAGGCTTGTTTAAATCATTAGCTAATGAGTAATGCTTTGATAAATCATCATATCTCGTTGATTGTATTGGTTTCAGAAAAATTTATAGGCTCGTTGGATAAGACGTTGAGAAAATAGACCTTAGACATAAATGTGAGGACACTAGGATTGTTAAAATCCATGAATGTGTCATTTCTTTGCCAAATTGGATGTGTGAAGCTATATCACCAATTACTCCGACAGGTGCTTCAACATTGGGATACCGACCTGCATGTATTTCAATTTAGATTAGCGGAGATTTATCCAATTCTTGAAGAATTTTGGGTTTGTATGCTATCTCCAAGCAAAGGCAATTTGTTCCAACCCTCTTTAAAGAAAGATTGCTTAGAGGAAATTCAGAATTTCTTTGAATGGAAAGAAGAAGAAGTAAAGCAGTTTGTCAGGTATGGGAAGATCGACATGCTGAAGGTGGCTCAGATCTTCATCCAATATCTACCAATGGGAGGAATCCATCAGTAGCGATCCCTGGATGCTTATTTACTTTGCATGATAGCCCGTTATGTTCTCTGCACTCCTGGGCATGGTGCACCATCTGTTCTGATTGAGGTAGTAAAACAAGTGAAGAAGGGAGGTGACATCGTCCCTACGGTTCTTGTAGAAACGTTCAAGGGATTTGATGACATGAGCTATGGCCATAGATTCAGACTAGATCATTATCAATGAAGTCCTGCTTTTTTTTAGATTTGACTCCTTTAGAAACTGAAGCTCACCACACCATTAAGGGGAAACCCACTCGGAGTATTTTGTTATCGGGATAAGATAGAAGTTTCAGAATTCAACCTTATCACCGATTGGGAAAAGTACCTGCAAGAAAGGACTGTGCAGGATATCGCATGGTGGTGCCTAGGGAAGCCACAAGAAGATTTTCTAATGAAGACCCCTGGCCACAACTATGTCAAATTGATGGGATTGATTCATATGTCATTTTATTTGTCTATGTATATCAGCCGACAATACGGGCTCGAGGAGACGAACCGATAAGAGTTTGTGTACTTTCACCCACCTCAAGAATTGTCTCTCAACCTTGTTATTCATCTATCCCATCTATGGTAGGAAAGTGGTCCCCCTTTTCATGTAATTCACTTGGTAATAGAATGAGGAAGTATTTGGATTTTCGTGTTATCCCGATTATTCTAATTATGACTTGAGTTATGGAATTGATTGTGCCTAAGCATTGCAAGCAAACAAAAATAAATAAATAAAAAAGATTTTCTTTGTGACAAAAGTAACTTTTCATAGAGATGCTGAAATAAAATAATGAACATACAAGGGGAGGGCAAAAGAAAAAAGAAAGAAAATATCTATGAATTTGTGTTTGCAAGAAATACAGGAACAAATCCCTATGGGTCAGAAGCCATCATCTGAATCGTACTCTAAACCATTCTCATGCAGCACTGGGGAGTCCACATATGCTACTCCAAACTACTCCAGCCTCTGGGTTAGGTCCTCAATCAGTGCACCCTGCCCGGCAATCTCCTGATCCTTGGTAACTATCACCTTGCATAGGCCATAGTGCATCCTCCTAATCTCAGCATAGACCTCTAGGGACACCTAAGAAAGAGCATATTAGCCAAAGGAAGTCAAGAATTAATTGGAAAATGATCATATACTCACATAATCATAAGGAATAGGTAGCCCAAGGGAAGTGTCTACATCTGTGTTCGGCTCCAGAAGATGAGGGAGACTGGGGTTGGCCGCATTGGGATAGTTTCAGGCAGGGAAGCCACGAAGGAGGATGTTAGCAACTCTGAGAGACCCGCTAGCACTGGTAGAGGGCCCTGTTTGTGAAGGATCAGTAGCACTGGCATGTGACTGAACAGTAGAAGGATCTACACGTCTCACTCTCCCCTGAAAGAACATCAGTCAAGACCAAAACAAGGAAGAATCCGCAAGAAATACTCAAGAAAGGGCAACATACCACTAAACCATTGGGACCGAGAGGGGTGCACACTGTCTCCCCCTCTAGGAAGGCTTTGTAGCCCCTATCCGGATCAAGAAAGGAGTCCTCCCATACTCCGTTAGCCAATTACTTTATCTCGTCTACAGGGACAATCTCTGGACAATGCATAATGGGTGGAGGAAGATCAGGAGAAGGGCGTGGATCGATGTCGACCATTGGGGTACTACTCTCTCTCCTAAGTACTAGGCATGGCCCCATATGCTCTGGAAAAGGACTCGATTGTCAGACAATTGATGAGCCAAGGTGACTTTCTTGGAATCCGAAAACACAAGGTCATGGAATGGTCTCCAAGTAACCTACACAACCAAGGAAGGGTAAGAACAACATCAGGCAAATAGAATTTCAGCGTTAGACATGGCATACCTCAGTGAGATCGTTCAAAAGAGAACGAGCAGTGGTCCCCGGAGGATGGCATCGGGCGTAGACCACCTGGTTATCTCCCCACTTTGTGGCCAGGGGGAAGAAGAATGTCTCAGGATCCCTCAATTTAGGGGCTATGGTTCCCAGGTGCTCGAAACATCAGGGCTGTTTCAAGAAATCAAAGTAATAAAGTGCAGACCAAATAACTGAAAAAAAAAATAGATATGAGAAGGAAAGTTACCTGGATAATGTAGCTTGCCCCCTTGAGGCCCCTATCTCCATAGGATAGCAGATCCAGAGACCGCAGGAGATATGCAGAGGTGGCCCCACCTTAGTCCCAGGAATCTGCTGTGTGAAGATATTTGAGGAAGTCCATTAGGAGGATATCTATTCCCCCTTGGAGGCCACTGAAGAGGCACTGACCCACGAAAAATAGCAGAAATGAACGTGCTATCTGAGACATGTTGCCTGGGTTCTCCCCCAAGCTGACTTTCCACCATTGGGCACTAATCTCCCTTAGGCGAATGGATCTACCCCCAAATGGAATGCCTGTCAAGGCATAGAAGCATATAGGCATAATGGTGATCTTGCCAACAGGAAGGTGGAAAGTGTGAGTACTTGGCCATCATAGCTCCATCAGAGCCTCGACCAATGCTGGATTAAACTTCTGGGTCTCTACAAGGGCCAGTCGGCACAGATAAGTATCATCAACCATCTCGTTCACCTTGCGAGGGAGAATCCTATGCCAAGACTGAACCATGTTTAGATGGCCATAGGAGGCCAAGGTTGGTGGTTCCTTCCCCTCA
>NW_024868384.1:0-48821 GCF_013358625.1 Macadamia integrifolia | reverse complement strand
AAAAAACAGGAATAAAAGATGATCAAAATAATGAATGAAATGTAAAGACTTACCTAGGAACCCCATATGGAGTTATAAATGTGATTCCGGCTATTGTGAAGAGTCTGTCCGAAATACCAGTCGGCTAGGCCCTCATCCCTGTGAGGACTACTACAACTCTTGAGTTGGACCTCTCCCAGAGTCTTCCTTTTCCTCCTTTCAGCTATATTTTTAGAAATTACAAGAAGCCCTGAAAACTTTCCTAAATTGTAAGAAGCCTCAGAAAGTTTTCCAATTTGCACAAAAGCCAACAAGAATATCAAATTCTCCAAATAACTCTTCCCTTAAGAAAAGAATGAAAATGTTCAAGAACTTTAAAAACAAGGTGAAAAACTCCAAAAACAGGAAGGAAAATTCCAAAAAAAACTAGAGAGTTCCAAGAACTCACTTTCACTTAAAAAATCTGAAATAAAGAATGAACAGTGGAGAGGGCCCATTTTACTAAAAAAAAAATTATTAATTTGGGATTCCAATTCGGAAGTCCAAATTCAATTCAAAGAAGAACCAAAAAATTAAAAGATTCCAAATTAAGCATCAAAATTCAAACCAAATCAATGAACAAAATTCTAATTCAAAAGCAAGAATTAAAAGATTCCAAATCAAGTTCAAAATTCAAAATTCAAAAATCCAAAACAATTGTTATTGTCTTTTACAGGGTGGAAAGAGCCACGAGTTTCTTTCATGTAATTGATAAGGCCAGATAGCCCAGTCTGATTCAAAAGAACTCGCCTGAAAAATCAGATAGCCTAACCCAGTTTGAAAAAACCCACCTAAAAGACCATATGGTCCAGATTGGTTTAAAAGAACCAGCTTGGAGACTAAAATTCCTTGAACTGGCACATGTGAAGGCCAACTAAGGAAAATTAAAGAATATAGTGTTTTACTTGTTACAGGATTGGAAAAGCAGCGAATTCCTCTCTTAAAACCTTCGGTCCCAGATAGTCCAGATTGGGTCAAAGGACCCAGCCTGGAGACCAAAATTCCCTGAAGTGGCACATGTGAAGCCCAGCTAAGGAAAATCAAAGGTCAAAGTACTAACATTTTTTTTTAGGATTGGAAGAGCATCGAATTCCTTTCCATAACTGGCAGCCCCACGTAAGTCCTCAACTTCAAAGTAGTTAGGAGATATTATCTGTTGTATTTTTCAACTCTATCATAACTGAGTAAGATGACGGCAGTACATGCTCCGGGAGACAAAATGTGGTCATTCTTTTCTTTGCCCTTCGGCTATTGGCATAGGCCTTGGCCAAAGAGGGGCATTTTGTAGACACCCAATTTTGTCATCCTCCCTTGGATATAATGAAATATGGATCTTAGACACGACTTCTGGCTTCCGACCAACAGAGATGCTGATGGAAACACTCCCGAGCCTAAAACCCTAGAAACTCACGTGGGAGGGAAGGGGGGTCCAATTTTGGCATTTTATATATGAAGGAATCCTATTGAGATGATCATACAGATGGATAGTTCTCAGAAATATGATTTCGGCAATATATGGTACACCAAAATTGGACCGTCGGATGGCCCAAAATCTTCCTTGGAAAATCACACTTTTTTCGAGCACATGTCGGGCACACCAACTAGGCTGCCAGCTTAGCCTGGCCTGCATGCCCTTGTCGCATGCTAGTTGCCCCCGCTATACAGTATGCGTGCCCCCACTGCACACTGTGCACCCCTGCTGCACAGTATGCACACCCCCGCCGCACAGCGTGCGCACCCCCGTCGCAAGCTGTGCTCCCCCGTCGGACAACATTCGTGCCCCCGTCGCATAGCATGCATGCCCCTGTCGCACAACATGTGTGCCCCCATCGCACAGCATGCATGCCCCTATTGCATGGCCATACACACCCTGCCTGCACTGTGCGCATGTTGCCCGCACACCTATGCCAGCCTGACCCGCATGCTGTGCACATTGCCTGCACACCAAATCCAGCTTGACCCGCACGCTATGCACATTGCCCGCACACCCATGTATTCGTGCACCCATGACATCACCTGTACTACCTGCCTAAAATTTCTCTCTCCTCTCGCTTTTTAAAAAACTACATTTTTTGACTAAACTTTCTCTCTCCTCCTGCTTTTCTGAAAACCACCTTTTTCGGCTAAACTTTCTCTCCTCCCGCTTTTCTGAAAATTACTTCTCTCCTCTCGCCTTTCTAAAAATTACCTTTTTTGGTTAAACTTTCTCTCTCCTCTTACTTTTTTGAAAACTTCCTTTTTCAATTAAACTTTCTCTCTCCTCCCACTTTTCTAAAAACTACCTTTTTTGGCTAAACTTTCTCTCTCCTCCCATTTTTTGAAAACCCCCTTTTACCCACTGGACAAAAGTCCTCCCCACCCATTTTTTGCCTTCAACTCTGCCCTTTACCCATTGGAAAAAATCCCTATCCCCTCAATTTAGGTAAAAGCTCCCCTTTTGTCCACTGGATAAAGGGATTCCCCCTCTCCTTTTTATCCGAAAAAATTTATAAATACCCCCTCCCTTAGAAAAAATAGACCAAGACACCAGAATCCCCTTTCCCTCTTTCATAGTGAAATTTTCCTCCCCTCCCCCTCTAGATTTTCTTCTGATCTTCGGAGCGATCTTCATCAAGATATGAAAATTCATTCGGATCTTTGAAGTGTTTATTCGGGATCTTGAAGAGCTTCAATCCAAATCCTTACTTAGATCTAGTTTTCAAGTTTAAAACAGTACTCCCTTGAGTGTTTTTTAGTGTTCTTGAGCATTCTTGAGCGCTTTTGAGATACAAACCCCACCTTTTTGAGGTTCTTCGGGTCTATGAAGAGATCTTTGTTAAGATCTGAAACTCTGTTCAGATCTTCAAAGTGTTCTTCGGGACTTTGGAGTTCTTCAATCCATTTTTAGGTCACCCCGTTTCTTTTCAGAAATAGTCGTTCCTAGCCGAACCCTTGTCCTCATGTCCCTAGAATCTTTTCAGAAATAGCTATTCCCTGCAGAAGCTCTATCGAAGTGCCACCTCAGCCTAGCCCTCCCTTAGCCTATTCCCAACAGAAGCTCTGTTGGAGTACCACCTCATCCTAAATCCAAAAATAGGCTTCCCTATCTGAAGCTCTACCAGAGTGCCACCTCATCCCAAGCCCGAAAATAGCCTTTCCTAGCCGAAGCTCTATCCGAATCCAAATCCAAAAATAGCATTCCCTAGCCAAAGCTCTGTCTGAATCTAAATCCGAAAGCAACTGTTCCTAGCCAAAACTCTGTCCAAATACCATCACAATCAACATCTCTCATGAAAGGAAGTTGGAGGTTAAGACCATCTTCTCCTGAGCCAGGAGAACATGAAAGACAATCTGAACCGGTACTAGTCAGGGGTCCACCCCTATTAACCCAAAATAGGGGTTAAGTTTAAGTATAATTTCTCAACCACCTCATTATAATGTAGACTTTATACATGCCTTGTTCTAGTGTATATAGTAGTTTGAATTCATATAATGTATATATATGTGATAACTTTAGCCATATCTATGGAATAGTGATAATTATGGAAAATGTTTATTCTCAAGCATCTAGCAAAAAGATAGGTTGAACCGGACAGATTGGATGCTTAACACCTTCCCAACTCTGTAACCTGACACTTACCCTAAATCTCTGGACCAAACCAAATTTTGGGCCCTTTTCTCAGGAATCGGCCCACCCCCAGGTCCTAGGCCCATAACCCTAGGTGGAGACTCCAAATCCCATTTACATGATCTTGATCCTTGAAATGGACCATCATCAAAACCTCTGTCTCAAATGATGAATTTTACACTTTTACGAAATAGGCCTCCATGTATCTCCAAGCAGTGATACGGTGGTACGGGGCCCACAAGCAAAGCACACCATGACACGAACCCCTCCCCTCACATGAAAGTGAAGAAAGAGAGAGGAGAGAGGGTGGGGGAAGATGCATAGTCCATTCCTCCAACCGTGACCCTTATACTGTTACGAAATCCTCCCAAGACTAATCCCAAGGCTAACCCCACTTTGATCACCGGGGAGCAAGAACAAAACAGACCCGCGAGTCATTATGGAACTTCCTCTAGAGTTGACTTAGGAGAATCAGAATCAACTCATCCAAAAGGTCAATGAGGAGCTTATTCTCGAGTTCCTCCACCAAAGGTTGTGATTGAGGATGAGGAAGAAGAGTTTTCAGCACATGTCTAGATGGGACCTCCAGAGATGGAGAGAGAAAGAGAAATCAGAGAGCAGTTAGAGAAGTTGGAGAATATGATCTGAGCAGGAAAGGGTTCTGAAAGTCAAGCAGTAGATTCTAATGAGATGAGTTTCTTTTCTGGAGCAAGGATTCCCAAGAAATTCAAGTGGCAAATTGATAGGTTTGATGGGTCAGGGGACCCTAAGGCTCACCTAAAGGTCTTCCTCAGCATCGCCAAATCATGGCAACTTCTTGATAATTGGATGGGTCAGACATTCATGTTGACAGAACCAACACCAAGATGGCTCAAACAGTTGGAGTCTACACAGACACAGAATTGGATAATAGTGGTGAAAACCTTCACCAAGCAGTACTCTTACAACACTGAAGTAGATGTGAAGCGTCAGGAACTTGAGACCTTGAGACAGCAACTTAGAGAAGGATTCATCGCCTTCCTGATGAGATTTAAAGACAAGGCTTCCAAGATGGTAGATCGACCTTCTGAAGCTGAGCAGGTGGAAATGTTGATTGAAAGCATGCCCAAGCCTTACTATGATGTTCTCTACTATCAACATCTATAGACTTTTGATGCATTGATAGCTACCGGGACACGTGTTGAGAACAGGATCCTAAGGGATGCACAAAATCAAGGAATTTCTTAAGATATGGGAAAGAATACCAAAGTTGGATAGGAAAGAATCCCAAAACCAATTTGGTAGGCACGGTCCAACAGTCAGTGTCACCCATCACCTCTTCACAACCATTTGTGATACAAGCAGATGCCCTCGCTCGAAAGGCTCCACGCCCAAGAAGACAGTTCACTGATTTGGCGATGCCTATGGTAGTAGTATATGAGAAGTTGAAGAAACAAGGACTATTAGGCACTATAGCTCCAAGGGCTATCAGCAATCCTCCTCCAGCTTGGTAAAGGGACTATGAGTATTGTGCATACCACACTCAGAAAGGGCACCCCACTGAAAGGTGCTTAGGCCTTCAACATGAAATTCAAGACTTATTAGCCAATAAGACTATTGAATCAAAGTCAAACAAACTTCTAATGTCACTACCAACCCACTCCCAGATCATGAACAGGCAACATGTTGTCAATTGTTAGAGAAATTATTCCATGTAAAAAGGTTGTCTCTCCCCCTAGAAATAATAAGGCACATAATCAGCTTCATCATGATAGCTTATCAGAAGGAATGCGACTCTTTCCTAAGGGACATTTATATGTACTATGCGGACATGCACTTCTATCGTCCAATGTTCTATGGTTCTCGCTCTAGTCAAATGTACAATCTAGAAGAGGAAATGATGGGAAGTGATCCCAATATACTCATCAGATCTAGAGCTCAGAAAGGTCATGTGAATACCCATACATATAGGAAGCTCATGGGGGAAAGGACCAAAGTCAAGAAAATTCTTAAAGAAGTGAAACCAGAAAATGAGGGTCAGGGACCTACATTTCCTCCTTTGTCACCAACCTTGGAAGAAGAATCCACTACTTCATATCATCAACCTTTGCCATTATCCTCCTTCTTACCATATCATCAGAGAGAAGGAACCTTATCATCATCTTACCACCCACTACCTTCATTAGACTATCTCACTACACACAATCCTTCATCATCTTACCACCCACTATCTTCATCAAAATGCCCTATCTCCTACATCACATCCCCTTCATAACACCCACCTCGTATCCTTCATCACCCTTATGTCATTCCCATCCCTAGGGTTTGGTTGATGAACCATTAAATCCAAAAAAAGGATGGATTAGTGGATATAGCTGGAAGGATATGCTTACATTTCCAAAATCTCTAAAAGTGACTTTGTCAACAAATTCAGTGGATGTTCTAGGGGAAAGTCAAGATATTAACCCCACTTCTTTCATTCAAACAACTATACCCTAGTTGGATAGTCCAGAGACAATTGAAGAAGTCGCAGATGAGGGTAGTAATGGCATTAGCAGTAGGTGAATAGATCAAGGAGCACACCTCCTTAATCTATATAGGGAGTGACACAGAAGATGATGAGTATAGTATAGTCAAACTCCGAGACAATGAGATCAAGTCTGGCCCTATGGAGATTTTTTGATCCATACACTCCAAATACTATGAATGTTTGGATACAGGAGAATTCGAGGGCCATGAGGAATCTAATGAAGAAACAAGTGAGGGGGAAATCAGTGATGAAGAGGATGATGACGATGACTATAAAGACGAGAATGAGGATTGGGATGTTAGTGATGACTTTGAAGCTCGAAGTGATGATAAATACAAGGACTGGGATGACAGTGACTACTGGGGACCTTGGAATAATGATGAAGATGGTGAATCCGGGTATTACTCACCAAGGGATCTAGGAGGGTACTCAATGTATGCTATTGACGGAGATGACCCAATGTTTGACCTGACAGACGCTATTCAATCATCACTCATGATCCGCATGGAAGGGGATGAGTCTACATCAGACTCATAAGGTAGTAAGAATATTAAAGAACATGAAATCATCTTCGAAGGCAATGTAGACCCTATGGCATAACAGATGATTGATATTTATGAGTGCTTGGGTGATATGAACTCGAGGTTTAGGTGATTGACCAGATGTTAGGTGAAGTAGCCATCAGTGAACGCTACTACGCCAAACAAATGGAAGACCTCGAAGAAATAGGGAGAGATGACACACTTGCAGAAATAGTGGAAGCAAGGATCAAATGCCTTTCCAATGCAGTGAAGAAATTATGAGCTAGGGCTCTTGATATCTATGGAGGACCTCGACTTCCCACCCCAAGCTGAGAGGGGGAGTCTGAAGAAGAAAATGATACTATGGTGGGGATAATTACAATAACAGGCAGTGATGAAGAGGATCATTATCCTACAGAGATTGTTGGGAAGAAGCCTGTCAGTATAATAGAGACTAGAAGCAGAAGAGACTACAAGGGCAAGGCCCTAGTGGTAGAACAATCAAGGACTAATGAGGCTGGAACAAGTGCCTCAAAGAAAGAACCTGAGAACCCGGTCTTGGCCCAACTTAAAAAGGCCTAGGCCAATATCTCAATTTGGGGATTATTGATGGCCTCCCCTTCACACCGCAAAGCAGTCTTGAAGTCTCTCATCAATGTACAAGTGTCTATCGAGATAGATTCGACGCATCTCTTGTATAGCCCTGCTCTTTAAGCCCTGTTTATTGACTGATCAGTTTGGTTTGGTCTTGTAGGTTTTAATCGGAGTGGGTTGATGTCCATGCCGTATGGTACATGACGACAAGGGTGACGTCAAATACGGGGTGGCCGGATAAGATTGAGCCAGTACCCTAGATGATCCACGTGCCTAACCCGTGCCCGTGTACATATCACGAGGCAATGTATGGATAGGAAATGTATGTTATCATATGTGAATAGGAACTTGGTTCACAACACATTGTGAGTGTAGGATACGTGTTAAGACTCCATTTTCCTCTAAAAATAAAGCAAGGTTCAGCTTGTTTTGGCCAACTGGTGGGTGTCACTGGTAGGTGAGAGTCCCACCAGTGTGACCCACCTACTAGGGTAACGTGGACCCCAGCATGCCTGGCTTGGATGAGCACGTGTATTTCGACGTCCTCATTGTAATGAGGTCTTGTATGCCCAAAGGTGACAGCTACTTTGCTCAAAAACATAAATCAATGTGTTTTGGTCCATAAATGGGCAAAACCAAACAGGCCTTATAAGATATTTATGAAACAAAGTATAAATAGCACCTAAACCCCCTTTCTCTCTCCTATTTATGACTTCAGCAAAGTTTGTTGAGTGAAGTAAAGAAGAGGGAGAAAAGAGGAAGAAGGAGAGAAGGAAGAGGGAAGAGGCTTCCTCCTTGGATCCCATAGCCACGTTTTACCTTTCCGCCGCCAATATCTTCACCAGTGTCTTGAGATCTACATTTTAAGATAAGTATCGCCATAAACCCTTGAAATATGATGAAACCCTTGTGTGTATGATTGAATCTAGGGAATAATGAAACCCTCGTAGGGAATAATGAAACCCTTGTGTGATTTCCTTGAAGGATTTAAGAAGGAAACAAATATTTGGAGGTTGGGAGGAGAGAAATCCCAAGATTTGGGGTTTTCAAGAAAAGGTATGATTTCTTCCCCAAGTCTTGTCAATGGCTTAGATCCATGGTACAATTAAGTAGATGAGGCTTAGAATGTGTGGGAAATGAAGTGGGAACCACCCTATTAGGGTTCCAAGAATTAAAACCCGAGGAAAACCGACAGGTAAGATCGACAGGTGCCTGACCCGTTTGTGCAACCTACTAGTCTCGCCTGTTCCCTCTGGATCAATCAGTGGGTAAGACCGGTGGGTGCCTGACCTACCGGTGTGACCTACTAGTCATGCCTGTCCCCAATAGATCAGCCGACGGGTATGACCGGTGGGTGCCTGAGCCGCTGGTGTAACCTACCTGCCTCGCCTACTCCCTTTAGGTCAATCGATAGGTAAGACTGGCGGGTGCTAGACCCACCAGTATGACCCATCGGTTTGGGCAGATTTAACAGGTGGGTTCTCCTACCCACCTATACGACCCACCTATTGCCCAAATGAGCTCCGATGGAACTCAGACTCACTAATGACCTTCTTCATGCTATGACCTTATCCTATGTCATTTATAGTCCCGTATTGGACGTATTTCTAAACTCCTTATCTGTGCTAGGTTTTGAGAAACTCATCTTCTAACTCTGGATCTTAACCGTACCGTGATTGCGTATTCTCCTACAAGAATAAGTAAGTGGGGAGAGGACTTTGATCTTAATTTTCAGAGTGTTTTTGGCATCTTATGCATTCATGGACTATATTGACATTCCGATTGCCATTCTCATGCATATGATTGATGAACGAATGATGCATTTAGAACTAAACATGATGTATCTTAAATTCTATATGCATGATTACTTGCTTGAAATCTTGAGAATGGATTTATCATATGATGGATTATGATGATGATGTTTTTCGATCATATGTGGGATTTCTAAATTAGATGCCATAGTCGGCTTAAAAATAAATGCATTGGTACACCATGGAATAGGACATGGAAGTACTATACAGTTGTACTATCTCGTGTAGGAGCATGTGGTTAGGATTTCATATTCCCTCATGCTACGACCCTTCCTAATAAGGGTTTACTTGTTGGGTTATCACTGGAGGGAAGCATCGGTCGTGGACTGCCATGGTGGTTAGATGTACGCCTGGCTGGTCATTAGAACAGTTGAAAACCTTGGTGATATATTCAGAGGGCCAATCGTATTGTTTTTATTTTTTGCTGTGGTTTGACCATGATTTACTTTTCTTCTGTGGTTCGGCCACGATTTACATTTCTACTGTGGTTTGGCCACGATTTACTTTTCTAAGTACTCATGGTGGACCTTCTCTGACAACCCTATAGGCGTATCGTGGGATGGAGAACGCGTCTTAAACTCGGGGCATACGCACACTGTGGTTGTGAGTAGAATGTTATCTATGACCTAGTAATGATTGTTCAGGTGGAATAGGATTGAAATGAATCTCATGCATATAGTATCATTTGTTTTGCATTTGCTTGTGTGCATATTTCTTTCCATTTACAAAGCTAATCCTAATGAGCTCACCCTTTATGTACATAATTTTTTAGATGATTTTATAGGTTATTCAGTAGAGGAGCCCGTGCTGGGTCCTACCGATGAAACCCCAATGGGGGATTGGTGGATCCCCAATGAATTTGAACACGGTGACGGTTGCCTATGTGAGGGTTGTGCTGCAAGGCAACAGGGACAGATTCCATTTACTGTACTCTTTTTTATTCTTTTGGTATATTTCCCTTTTGTGCTCTTGATAGTTAAATTGCTATTTCTTGTGTAAATATTATGCCTACGGGCCCACATGTGAATACTTTATATATAACAATTTAGGTATCAAGAGTATATGGGAAATTACAGGTAATCATTTATGACAAGACTTTCGTTGAACTAGAATATTATATTTCATGATTACTTGTGGCTTGCTATGCTGTGGTTGTTGTGTCTGATGATCCTGGTGGTTTTGGATTACCTGGAGAGAACCCGATCACCGGTCTAGTTCTATGTGAATGGGGCATGACATCTCTCACAAATAGTACAGGTAGTATATGCAGTGCAGGCATTGATGTTTTTAGATTTTGAGCTCCCCGCCAAAGGAACCCAACACAATAGAGCTCTGCACATAACAATGGAGTGCCTTGACATGACTGTTCCCCAAGTTCTCATTGACAATGGGTCTGCTTCGAATGTCTTGCCCTTAAGATCAGCTAAGAGTATTGGTGCCAATATAGAGAAGATGAGGTCATCAGGCCAGACAGTGCAGGCTTATGACAATACCAAAAGGGAGGTTCTTGGAATCCATACCATAACATTTTGATTGGCCCGGTGAGGTTCAATATTGACTTCCAGGTCATCGACATACCAGCATCTTTCAATATGCTTTTAGGAAGGCCATGGCTACACTATACAAAGGCAGTGTCATCCAGTCTCCATTAGAAGGTGAAATTCCTATATGAGGGGAAGTTGATCACTATTATAGGAGACCCAGAGATAGTAAATACTCTAGTTAATATTGAAAAAGGGGAAGAATGGGCCGAAGAGGTCCAACTCAGCCAAATTTGAAATAAAAGGAACTTGCACAGTCCTCGCCATGGAGACACCTGAAGAAAAGATTTTGGTCAATTATGAAGCAATCTGGAGTTCCCCAGTTAGCCAAATGATGAAAAATATGCAATACTTCCCTGGAATGGGATTAGTTAAGTATCATTAGGGTGTTCCAAAGCTACTCACTTTGGTTGTGATCAAAGGAAGAGGCAGTCTAGGGTACAATCCTCAAACCCCCAGATCAGGAAGCAACAATGTCAGCAAGGAGCAAAAAGTGTTGAGAATGACTAGGAAGATATCAGCCTCTTGCTACCCCACTCTCAATGGGTATTTTGTAAAGGAAGGTCCCTTCTATGGGAATGTTGAGCCATAGTTTGATGAAATTGGGGTTCGAAGTGTTCTTCCAAGATGAGTTTGACTAGGTTACTCATGAGATGGAACAATTACAAACCAAGGAAGATGGTCAAGAAAGCTACATCACTGGAATAGCAGAAGTAGCATTGATTGAAGATGAGTTCCCCTTTGGCAATCCTACGATGTTGATCTGGTCCAAGGAAGCACCAAATCCCTAGATCCTTCTGAAAAGAGAGTGGAAAAAGAAGGTGAAACTTGTCTAGTCTTTGCACCTCCCTGCTGATATAAAGAACCATATTTGTTCCTTCTTGCAAAGGGCACATGTGCAAGAGCTACATGACTTCAAGCCTAGTCCTTTCAGGGGAAGAAGTATGTATGCCAAGAAGAGAAAAGCACAAAGGATGATGGTTTGCATGTACTATGCCAGAATCAACTGCAATGGAAAGGTCTATGACAGTGGTTAGAGGTGTGACCAGGGAGTAGGGATGGCCTCAATTAACAAGCTTGAAAAGTTGGATTTCATAGAGAGGGTTGAGCAGTCTCCACCGCCTTTCGCCTCTCAGAAATTTTGGCTTCAAAGACTATGAGATTGAAGAGATAGTACCTACCAAAGAGAACAATGTCAGCACCACTGAAGAGATAGCAGTGACCTTCCTGGAAGAAGAAAAAGGCCCTTTGCCACTCCTGAACTGGACAAGCATTGGAGAGAACTTCGAGTTTACTCATGCTTCTAAGTTAACCAACCTAAATACAACTGGTAAAAGCATCAAGTCAAGTGTTAAGTCAGTCATCGAGTCAGTTGTCGAGTCTATTTTTTAGTCCCTTGTTGATGATAATTTGGTTGCATTCCCTCTTGAGGAAACCCCAGAGTCTGTCAAGTCTGTTACTCTTTTTTTCATTAATAAAATTTTTGATTCTGAGTATGACTTGCCTCCTTTTTCTGATGATGATCTTAATGAATATCATAACTTAAGAAAACAATGCAAATCAAAGAAAGCCCAACCCATCCGTGAGGATACCCGGGTTATTAATTTGGGAACTGATCAATGCCTTCGAGAGGTAAAAATTGGTACTACCCTGGATGATGAAGAAGTAGAGCAAATGATCAGTCTTATGAAGGAGTTTATCAGAGTCTTCACCTAGTCTTATGAGGATATGCCTGGGATAGACCCCAACATTGTGCAACATCGTTTGCTAACCTACCCCGAGGCAAAGCCAATCAAATAGAAGCTCAAAAGAATGCGTATAGAATGGAGTGAAAAGATGGATAAGAAGTTATGAAGCAGTGGAATGCAGGGTTTCTACAAGTGGTGAAGTACGCCCAATGGTTGGTGAACATAGTACCAGTTCCAAAGAAAGATGGTAGGGTACGCATGTGTATAGATTTATGAGATCTTAACAAAGTGAGCCCAAAAGATGATTTCTCACTACCTCACATTGATGTATTGGTCGACAACACAGCAGAACATGCCCTGCTATAATTTATGGATGGAATCTCATGATACCATCAAGTGAGCATGCACCCAGAGGATCATGAAAAGACAGCTTTCACCACTCCATCAGGAACTTATTGCTACAAGGTGATGCCCTTTGGATTGAAGAATGTCGGGGTAACTTATTAGAGAGTAGCTATAACCATACTACATGATATGATGCACAAGGATGTGAAATTCTATGTGGACATCATGATAGTAAAGTCAAGGGATCGGCAGGGGCATATCCCCATGCTACGGTGATTCTTTAAAAGGATCAAGAAGTATTAGTTGAAGTTAAATCCTCAGAAGTGTGTATTTGGGGCAAGAGCAGGGAAATGAGCGAAGACATCAAAGTCGACCCTGTCAAAATCAAGGCAATCCAAGAAATGCCTACACCTCAAACTGAGAAGCAGATATGAGGATTCCTGGGTCATATTCAGTATATCAGCAGATTCATAGCTCAACTCACTACGATCTATGAGCCAATCTTTAAGCTGCTAAAGAAGGATCAGCCCACATAATGGAATGACCAGTGCCAACAATCTTTCAATAATATAAAAAGGATATCTTATGAACCCACCAGTATTAACACAACCGGTGGAAGGAGAACCACTTTCGTTGTACTTATTAGTTGGAAAATATTCCATGGGCTCATTGCTAGCACAAAAGAAAACAGAGAAGGGGGTAGAGCATGCCATATACTACCTTAGCAAGAAGTTTTTGGAGTATGAGACCTGGTACACATCTTTGGAAAGAACTTGTGCTACACTGATTTGGGCAACAATTACCTCTTTGAGAAACCAGCTCTAACAGGAAGGATGGCTCCAATCAAGTACCTCTTCGAGAAGATCTCATTTGAAGACATCCAAAGGGATAACAATCGGTTTCCTGATGCCCTTGCAACCTTGGCTTCCATGGTAGAATGCAACCCTATGGCCTAGATTCGACCATTCTTAGTGGAATATAGAAACAAGCCCATTTACCAGAATACAGTGAATTCTCTCACCATAGATGGTTAGTCTTGGTTTGTTCACATAGTGGACTTCATCAGGGAAAGGAAGTATTCAATTGAAGCTACAAATAGAGAAAATAAATTTCTGAGGTATGCCACCCAATTTATTCTTTAAAGGTACTTGTTGTACAAAAGATCCTATAATGGAATATAGTTGTTGTGTATAGGTGAAGACCAAACTAAAACAATCATGTAGGAAATTCATCAAGGCCTTTGCGGATCCATATGAATGCCAAGGTGCTAGCTAAGAAGATTCTCATATTGGGATACTACTGGAACACAATGGAAGCAGACTATGTGGGCTTTGTCAAGAGATGCCACAAATGTCACTCAATTCTCCTTGGCCATTCTCTACTTGGGGAATTGACATTATAGGAAAGGTCATCCCTAAAGCATCCAACGGTCACGATTTCATCTTGATGAGCATTGATTATTTCACCAAATGGGTAGAAGCTCAGTCATAAGCAGTCCTCACATCTACTAAAGTGGTAAAATTCATTCAAGAAAATATCATTTGCCGATATGGAGTGCCCCAAGAGCTGATATCGGATCAAGGATCCCATTTATGGGGAAAAATTGACAAGATCTTCACAAAGTTCGGCATCAAAAGGCATCGCTCTACCACTTATAGGCTACAGACCAATGGGGAAGTGGAAGCAGTTAACAAGAACATCAAGGTCATCCAACAAAAAATGGTGAAACACACAATGATTTGGCGGATAATTTACCACTTGCTTTATGGGCATATCAGACTTTTGTATGATCTTCGACAAGAGCAACTCCTTTTTCCTTGGTATATCGGGTTGAGACGGTTCTACCAGTGGAAATGTTACACCCATGCCCTAACCCTGTCTAATTTGAACTATTGTGATAGATCCCAGACTGAAATTAGAAAGTACCATCGGGTTTTGGCTCAAGGTTGACCATTAGAAAAGGGGGAGAGATGACCCCACTTGCTCGTGTGTTGCTTACCAATCCAACTGGAGGGGATTCAAGCCTTCCAATCACAGACTCTTGAATCCAGAAATGCACCAAAACTGTCGAAAGGCCATGTGCACAGCCTAGGGTAACTACCTGTGCAAGACCAACTTGTGGACACCAAGCAGTTGAGATAGTAAATTGTCTTGACCACTAGAAGCACCTAAGCCTGAATCCGATGGGCTGAATTTGGGGGCCACCTGTGCTACTGAATTAGTTTTGATGCCCGTGGACCCCACCACTCACATCAAGAATAGCCCCAGATGAAGACACGCACCCTCCCACACTTTCCTCATGAATTATGTTTCTTATGAGTCCAAGGAGACAGGCCTGCATATCCCGAATGTTGGATTAACCCAATTCGGACAAGAAGGGACCCAACCAAATAGGCCTTAGTGGGGACCTATTATATTAGTGGAAATGAGGAATTATTTCCTCATTTCTCACTTGTACGAGCCATGGAAGAGGGAAGGAAGAGAAGACAAAGGAAGAAAGAGGAAGAGGAAGGAAGAAGAAGAAGGGGAAGAAGGAGTTTAGAGCTCACCTTGGTGCCGGCTGCCCGCATTATTGCTGGAATCCTTGCCAGAGGTAGGTTCCACTTCTCCTACTATATTCTCTCTCTTCATTTTGACTTAGGATAGTTGTACAAGAGGTGATCATTGACCTCAGAACCTCCTAGAGATCGGGGAAATATTATTTCACCTGCTCAGTGTGATTGCCGAGCTCAAACCAAGTCTGATGAACTCCAGCAACACTTGTGACCAAATGACCATCTAGGGTTTTGATCATTTGATTGATGTATATCCCAAATGGCCCAATGGAATTGGGATTTCGTTATATTAAAATGATACTAGGAACACCCCCTACAAACTCCACAGAACAAATCTCGATGATTAGACCCAAGTTGAAAAGCCCCAATTGACACAGGCACCTCCTGTGTTTCCACCGAAAACACCTGGGGCTGAATCCAATGGGTTATTTCTGGTGAACAGGAGGCTCTTATTAGCTCTCTATTTTCTCCATCGGATTCACATCTGATGAATCCGGTGGATTTTCACTTTGTTTTCGGTAACTAAATCCAGTGACCTATACTGTCCAAGTTGAACAGTGTCTGACTCCTTTTGGAGTAAACCCTATGGTTTCTCCCTAATGTTCCCAACACACAATAACACACGATTGCCTTTGTGTCTAGGATAGAGATGCGCACATACTCTGAGGTCAAAATTGAATTGAACACTCGGTGGCCATACTTGGAACCTGATCCGTTTGAACTTAAACAAGGTGAGGGATGGTTAACTTTTCTTTTGGGAATGTTTAATTATTATAGAACTTCTCGCATGTGTAGGATTTTCATATGATTATTTAAATTTCTTAGATGATGATGATGTTCTATAACATGTTATATTTTGATGGAAATGATATGAGATGTATATTGTGAGACAGAATCCGGTGTGGCAGAGGTGGTACCGGTATCGTGATTGTCATATGTTTGTTGCATTCATGCATAGATTATGTGCATTAGATGTAGTTGTAGTCATGGATTACACTTTGTGGCCAATGTGTTCCCTGTATTGTGTACTTCAGGACTCCATTTGGAAATAGATACACTTTGCGGCCGATGGAAATCTTAGTGCTGCGTAGTCCATACTCAACTGCTATACATGATAGATAGATATATCGTCGTGGGTTACACCTTGTGGTCGATGTGTTCCCAGTATCATGTACCCTGGGATTATACTTGAAAATGGACCCACTTTGTGGCCGATAGTGATACCGGTGTCGCGTGGTCCATACTAACTGTATCATTATGACGGCATGTAGGATATTGTGGTTAGGTGACATTCCCCATGCTATGTCCCCTTACCAACAGGGGTAAGGTGTTGAATTACCCAATAGTGGTATATTCGATGAACCTTTCCAAAATATGACACCCACGGTATGATGTGATTGTTATCGGAGGAGGGAAGTTATCCGACATAGCCGATGGTGATCCCGATGTCGTGACTGCCAGGAGGGGATTATCAGGGGTTTGCTGGGGGGATAATGGTAGCCTCATGACTCAGTAGGCTTTTAATCGTGGCTAGGGTTTGTATCATTGTGTAGTCAATGGCGGTTCCAAGATCAGGGATACAACCTAATGTGCCATAGTAGCATTACAAGACTTAGTTGTATTGTTAGATGGATTAATAATAAAATGGATTGCATCATTCACATCAAGGACTATGTGTTTAATTTATGTATTCATGTCCTCATGGAATATTATATATATGAAAGCTTATGCTTGATTGTGCATGAACCCCACCCCTCACTGAGCAAGTTGAAAGCTCACCCCACGTATATGCCACCTTTTTAGATGATGATGCAGGTAGGGTCGTGCCTATGGTCTGTGACTCTCTATCCTCTAGACCCAAGTATGGAGTGAGCGACTAGTAGATACCGGAAGCAGGGGACCATGATCAGGATTGTGCCTGTGATTTTTGCGCTTCGCAGCACCATGAGGTGTGCGGTATATTTTTTATTTGTCTGATACAAAACCGATGATTTGTATATTTTGGGCTTATTACTTATAAGTCATTGATATTTTTTAACAAAAATAACTTGGTTATCTATATATGGTATCACTAGATGTTTCCCCCTTTTTATTTATGATCTGAATACTATACTCTAATTCTGTTACGAATGGTTTGGTTCATGTTGTGAGATTGGTTATGTTAAGTACTGCTATCAGAGATCCTGGTAGGTTCGTAAGACAAGTACATGTCTTACTTATACCACCGGTATTCCTAATGATAAGTTGGGTTTACTAGAATTGGGGTGTGACAGTTGGGTATCAGAGCACGATGCTCTGCCTTAACTCACAATCTCAATCGAACCATGACTTGGGGATTAAGATTTAAAAGAAAATCTTAAAGACAAAAATTAATAGAAATTACACAAGTAGGGGACAAGTATAGGTGATAAAGCCATTCATTATAATAAAGAGAACTAAATACATAAGCTTACACCAAATTTTCACAAAAATAAATGACAGAAAGCTGGAAATCCTAACTAGCCTAAATCTAGGAATTTAAATAACATAAGCAAATGATAGGAAATATGAAATTGTAAAGAAAACATGAAAAAGGGAAATCCTTAGACTACAATGGCAACCTAAGCCACTACTATTATTGGTCCTGCTGCAGATTCTGCCCATAGCTTTGAGATCGATTTTGACCCTGTACCCCTGGCTCTAGCACTAAATGGCAAGGTGAAAAACCATTGCCTGCATCTGTGCCTCAAGGGAGGCCACCCAGTTGTCCAACAGGCAGTAGCTCCTGTCCACACTCTCCAGTTGAGTATCCATCCTCCTCAGTATGTTGGTGGTGGTATCCAATCGGACCATCACAATATCGAGTCCATAGGGCCTTGCACCCCTAGTGCCATGGGATGAGGAGGCAACAAAAGTCCCCATAGCCCGAGGGTCAGGTGGTGGAACCACCTCAGCAGAAGGCACATATAGAGGGATTGCACCTCCATCACCCTTTTGATCACCATCATGACCACCCCCATGACCACCTCCCGACTAGTTCTCTATATTCATCAGCTGATCCCCCTCAGCCTCCTCCTCAAAGACCACATCTATGTTCAGTGTCATCTTCTTCAGAGAATCTTGGTTAAAATCCAAGACAACAGTCCCAAGACTTTCTTCATCCTGCAAGTTCACCCCAAAGCATGGGAAAACCTTGGTCAAGATCCATTTGTAGCAGAGGTTTCCAGCCTTATATGCAGCCCATGTAACCATGGTCCACATCAACAGGTAAGGGAGGTATGTAGACACAGTAAGTGACATAGGCCCGTAGAATGGATACCTCATCGAAGTGACCACTAGTAGGGAGGACATTCAGCCAAATGGCTCTACATATGACCTTTGGCGTAGAATGATAATTGGTAGTCAAGTGCCACCCAGAAGCCTCCTTTGTGAGCATGTTGTCCATCTCTGCCTAGACGTCAAAGTTTTGGAACTCGTAAGACGGAGTCCTAGGAGGATACTAAGCCAACTCTCCCTCATTGGAGATCATCAAAATGTTGGCCAGCTCGGCCATACCGAAGGAAATATCAACCCCCTCCACCCTCGAGGTGATCCTCATCTCCTCAGTGCCACGATTCTCACATCGCAGATTGCAGTAGAAAAGCCTCACAAGCCTTGGGCAGTACTTCACATTCTGTTTTAGGATGCGGCACCACCTAACGGATTCGCAAAAGTTTCGAAAGTCCCTTGTCCTCACATACTTCCCAGGATCGACATTCATGTACTCAAACTTTTCCTAATGATCTTGCTCCTCCACAGAGCGAACAACCGATTGTCATATTGTTCTTCCTTGGGAATGATCGATTGTGCAACACCATGGTGGGGACAAACACGGTGACCAGACATGGTTGCAAAGTTCCTAAGGTTGGAAGAAACAAAACCTAAGTTAGGGAGAATGCCAAAAACTAAAGAGAAAATCTCAAAACCTAGGTCAGAGAAGAAGAACTCACCTTGGATGAATAGGTGGCACTAATCAATCACGAAATTGCAAGTGGAAGGTGGGGAATGGTTTGGAAAACCTCCTTCAATCGTTTCTCCTCCTTCTCCATAGCAACAAGTAGGGTTTTGTGAAAGAAACCCCAATCCCGAGCCTATATATAACAGTTTTGAGTCCACCGAAAACACTTCACTTGAATCTGGTGAGTGTTTCTGGTGAATAAAAATTTCCAGGATTGCTCTCTATTTTGGTCATTGGAAATATGACTGATATTTTTGGTGAACTAACTCATATTTCTGGTGAAAAATCCTTGTTTTTGGTGAACTATTTTGGGAATGGAATTTATTTAATTTAATTTTATATTATAATATTGCTTCCTTAATTAGGGATTTTCTACCTAATATGCATGTGATTGGATTACGATACTTGGTGGACCCCACCTATGTATGCTCTAACCCTAAATTACTCCTTGTGTGCACATGCGGGACCCACTATACATGTTGACCTTAACATGCTCACTATCTATGTATGTGTGACTAATCGAGATTCCTTAACAGGAATTTTGTCATGCAGGAATACCTGATCCCGGTCTAATGTGTCACCTCTTGCTTCCCCTACGTGGAGCCAAAGTAGACCACCCAGTGTGCCACCGACCCCACCCGTCCTCATGGCACAAGATGTTTCCAACATAATGGGCAACATAATTTATGAGGTGGAAGAGAGGCAGACTCAATTCATGGCCAGGATTGATACCCGGATCCAGGCTGCCATTGGAGCCCAGAATGTACCCTTTGCACCCCCTACTCCACCTATACCAGCCCCAGCACCAGCACCAGCTAG
This sequence comes from Macadamia integrifolia, assembly GCF_013358625.1. Classification (NCBI taxonomy): domain Eukaryota; kingdom Viridiplantae; phylum Streptophyta; class Magnoliopsida; order Proteales; family Proteaceae; genus Macadamia; species Macadamia integrifolia. Next base: position 28,837 of record NW_024868384.1, on the reverse strand, counting down.
CTTAGCCACCCTTCAAACATCCGATGGGATGCAAGGGCAAGGGCATGGACACGTGCAAGGGTAGTTTCAAGGATAAGTACCCAGGCAAGTGCAAGGGTAGGCCCAAGTGCACGTAGAGGGTTGGACTGACCTAACCAAAATGATGGAGAAGTTCCAAAGGTTGAGGGCCCCATACTTCTCCAATGTAAGCCATGATTAGTTGCTTCCCTCAAGATGGATTGGGGGTATAGAGAAAGTCTTTAAGTTGATGGGCTGCAATGATGAGCAAAAAATATTATGTACCGGCTACCAGTTACAAAATGTGGTCGATGCTTGGTGGAGGGCTACTGAGTCCATTATAAGAGCAACCAACCCCACCCCCACTTGGGAAGACTTCAGGGAGACCCTTCTTTGGGAACTATTTCCCTGAGAGCTTTTTGGATAGGAGAGAGAGTGAGTTCTCCAATTTGGTGCAAGGATCCCGATCAGTGCTAGAGTACTAACAGAGTTATGAGGAGCTATACTACTTTGCTTCGGAGTACATTCAAAATGATAGGTCCAAGGCCCAAAACTTTAAGAAGGGGTTGAGCTAAGCATCAGTTCTGTTATGGTTGGGTTGAAGCTGCAGACATATGCTGAAGTGGTCCAAGTGGCCAAGTCTATTGAGGACCAATATAGGGACGATTCCTCGGCTCAACAAGGAATGGGGAAGAGGTCCATGATGTCCTCTTATTCTAAGGGAGCCAGAAAGAACTCAAGAGGCTCTTATATCAACCCAACTCTAGTCTAGTCAAGAAGGGAAGAAGCAAGTCAAGCCTCTTAATCCTCTGGCTCCAGCGTTATGTCTCAATCTGTGGGATCAAACCCTAGGTGCTTCCATTGTGACCAGCTAGGTCACCTAGCTCGGACATGACCCCACCAGAGGCTGGGTGATGCACCTTGTACCCTACCACCTAGGCCCTAGTAGGCTTATGCAGCCAACCAGCCAGCCCAACCATCATAGGGCCAGAGACCACAAGGAAGGGTATTTGTTATAACCACAGAAGATGCAAAATCCACGCCAGGACTGGCGATAGGTACATTATTGATATTGTTTTTTCATGCACATGTTTTATTTGACTCAAGGGCATCCCATTTGTTTGTGTCACCGACATTTGCAAAGAAGATGGGAATTCCACCCAAGGGCTTAACCCAGTGCTTGGCAGTGAGTACACCCACAGGAAGTGTGGTGGGTTTGACCTACGTATATGAGCCATGTCCGGTGACCATAAATGGACATGACTTGAATGCACACTTGATTAAGTTGGCTATGACTGATTTTGATGTGATCCTAGGAATGGACTGGTTTTTCGCTTACAGAGCCAGTGTACTATATGCGAAAAATGTGATAATTTTTAGACCCTGTGATGAGGGAGAATTTACTTTTGTGGGAGAAAGTCCAAGAAACATAAAAAGAGCATTGTGTTAGCACTTCGGATGAAGAAGTTACTGGATCAAGGGTGTCAAGGCTACTTGGCATCTGTGACAGATATTGAGACAAAGGTCAAGCCATTGACAGAATTGAGTGTGGTAAGGGAATTTCTTGACGTATTTCTAGATGATTTAACAGGATTTCCCCTAGACTGAGAGATAGAGTTTGTTATAGACCTACTCCCCGGCTCGGCACCAGTGTCAAAAGCTCCTTACCGCATGGCTGGTCCCCACAAAACTGAAGGAATTACAGATGCAACTTCAAGACCTTCTGAAGAAGGGATTCATTAGACCTAATGTGTCTCCTTGGGGAGCACCGATACTATTTGTCAAGAAGAAGGATGGAAGTATGAGGTTATGTATTGATTATCGGGAGCTTAACAAGCTAACTATCAAGAACCGATACCCCTTGCCAAGGATTGATGACTTGTTTGATCAACTACAAGGTGTTAAGGTATTCTCCAAGATTGACCTTAGATCGGGCTACCACCAGCTCAGAATCACTGACAGTGATGTTAGCAAAACAGCTTTCAGATCTTGGTATGGATATTATGAGTTCTTAGTGATGTCATTGGACTTTCCAATGCACTAGTTGCATTCATGGACTTGATGAACCAGGTGTTTCAGGATGTCTTGGATAAGTTTGTAATTGTGTTCATTGATGACATCTTGGTATACTCCAAGAGTGCAAAGGAGCATGCTGTTCACCTGAGGCTAGTATTGCAATGTCTGAGAGATAAGCAACTCTATGCCAAATTTAGTCAATGTGAGTTCTAGCTTTCATAAGTGGCATTCCTAGGCCAGATTGTCTCAGATAAGTGTATAGAGGTTGACCAAGGCAAGGTGAAGGTAGTTCTAAAGTGGGACACTCTCAAGAATATGGTAGACATTCATAGTTTTCTGAGATTAGCTGGGTACTGTAGGAGGTTTATTAAGAACTTCTCTCGCATTTCTGCACCAATGATCTGACTCACACGTAAAGGTATCAAATTTGAATGGTCTGATGCTTATGAAAAGAGCTTTAAGGAGCTAAATCAAAGGTTGGTATCTGCTCCAATTTTGACTATTTTGACCAGTACAAGTGGTATGGTTGTGTATAATGATACCTCCAAGCTGGGATTGGGCTGTGTGTTGATGCAACAGGGGAAGGTCATTGCCTATGCATGCTGTCAATTGAAGGACTATGAGAAAAACTACCCACCCATGACTTAAAATCGATAGCGGTAATTTTTGCCTTGAAAATTTAGAGGCATTACTTGTATAGTGAGAAGAGTGAGATATACAGTGACCACAATAGCCTTAAGTACTTCTTCACCCAGAAGGAGCTCAACATGAGACAGAGGCGTTGGTTGGAGTTGATGAAAGATTATGACTATACTATCCACTACCACCCAGGGAAGGCCAATGTGGTAGCTGATGCACTTAGTTGGAAATCTCAGCCACTGACTCTTGCATCACTGACCACTAATGAGCATCTCATAGAAGAGGCTAGGAAGCTAGATTTGGAACTTCTAGTGGAATGTGTCACCTTGTATCTATCGACATTGGTGGTACAACCCAGTCTAGTGGACAGAATTACTATAGCTCAGGAAATTGATGCAGAGCTACAGAAAGTGATAGCTGACTAGAAGGAAGGAAACCAAAAGGACCCAGATTTCTCCTTAACTAAAGGGGGGATTCTTAATTTCAAAGGAAGGTTGTGTGTACCTAGTGAGGGTGACTTGAGAGATACTATTTTGAGAGAGGCGCATAGCTCTCTAAACTCCATTCACCCTGGCAGCACCAAGATGTATAAGAATCTGAAAGGTTCCAACTGGTGGAAGGGACTGAAGAACGATGTGGCCACACATATTGCAAGGTGCCTCACATGCCAGCAGGTCAAGGCTAAAAGACAAAGGCCCCATGGGTTACTACAGTCGCTACCTATTCTGGAGTGGAAATGGGAGAACATTTCCATAGACTTTGTCACAGGCTTACCCCGCACCAGCAAGGGTATGGATGCCATTTGGGTAGTTGTGGACCGCTTGACCAAGGCAGCTTAATTTATCCTAATTAAGGTTACTTTCTCCATGGACAAGTTGGCCAAGATGTACATTGACAACATCATCCGACTGCATGGTGTACCAGTAGCATCATCTCTGATCGTCATCCTAGATTCACTTCTAAGTTCTGGACATGTGTGCAGAAGGCTATGGGAACACAACTGAATTTCAGTATGACATTTTACCCATAGATCGACGGACAATCGGGGAGGACTATATAGACCTTGGAGGACCTACTCCGAGTATGTGCCTTGGATATGAGTTACAGTTAGGATGAGCACATTTCACTTATTGAGTTCTCCTACAACAACAGTTACCAGGCCACCATCAATATGTCTCCATTTGAAGCGTAGTATGGTAGGAAATCTAAAGTCCTCTGTATTAGGACAAAGTTGGTGAATGACACATTCTGGGTGCAGACTTGATACAGGCCTCTAATGAGAAGGTGAATGTAATCAAAGAAAGAATCAAGGTAGCTCAGTCCAAACAGAAGAGTTATACAAATGTCAGGAGGAAGCATCTGGAGTTCGGGGTTGGAGACAAGGTATTCTTACAGATCTCCTCAGTCAAAAGGATAATGTGGTTCAGCAAGAAGGGAAAGCTAAGTCCTAGATTTATAAGACCGTATGATGTACTGTAGAGGATCGGACTGGTGGCCTATAGGATAGCTTTACCACCAGAGTTTGAGGGTACACATGATGTCTTCCATGTATCCATGCTGAGGAAGTACATTCCTGACCCCACTCATGTCTTGACTTATATACCACGTGAGTTGGATGAGGATTTTGCCAATGTGGAGTATCCGGAGAAGATTGTTAATCGGAAATACCATATTCTTCGCAACCGCACTATTTCCTTTGTCAATGTGAAATGGATGAATCGCCCAGAACAGGAAGCATTCTGGGAATGGGAAAATGAGATAAAGAAGCAGTACCCTGGACTATCTGATTTATCAGGTATGTCTAATTCCGAGGACAAAATTCTTGTAAGGTGGGGGGAATGTTACACACATGCCCTAACCTAGTCTAATTTAAACTGTTGTGACAGGACTTGGACCGGAATTAGAAAGTACCATCGGGTTATGGCTCACTACTGGCCATAGCAAAAGGGGGAGAGATGACCCCACTTGCTCGTGTGCTGCTTGCCAATCCAACTGGAGAGGATTAAAGCCTTCTAATCATAGAAGGTAAGTGACCCAACACCCTACCCTTGAATCCCGATACACACTAAAACTGTCGGAAGGCCATGTGCATAGCCTAGGGTAACTACCTATGCAAGACCAACTTGTGGACAGCAAGCAGTCAAGACAAAAAACTTTCTTGACCACCGAAAATATGCCATCAGAAGCACTTAGGCCTGAATCCAGTGGGCTGAATCCGATGGCCACCTGTGTTGCTGAATTAGTTCTGATGCTCGTGGACCCCTCCACTCGCATCGGGAATAGCCCCGCTGAACACACGCACCCTCCCACACTTTCCCCTTGACTTGTGTTTCTTATGAGTCCAAGGAGACGTGCCTGCGTTTTCCAAATGCCGGATTAACCCAATTTAGACAAGAAGAGACACAACCAAATAGGCCTAATTGGGGACTTATTATATAGGTAGAAATAAGGAATTATTTCCTCATTTCTCACTTGTACAAGTCATAGGAGAGGGAACAAAGAAGAAGAAGGGGAAGAAGGAGTTTAGAGCTCACCTTGGTGCCGACTGCTCGTATAACTATAGAAATCCTTGCTGGAGGTAGGTTCTACTTCTACTACTACATTCTCTCTCTTCATTTTGACCTAGGATAGTTGTACAAGAAGTGATCATTGACCCTGGCACCACCTGGAGATCAGGGAACGATTATTTCACCTCTCGGTGTGATTGCTGAGCTCAAACAAAGTCCGGTGAACTCTGGCAACACTTATGACCAAATGACCATCTAGGGTTTCAATCATTTAATTAATGTATCTCCCAAATGGCCTTGTGGAATTAGGATTTCTTTAGTTTAAAAAGATATCAGGAACACCCCTTATAAACTCCAAGGAACAAATCCCGATATCAGACTTGAGCAGAAAAGCCCCAATTGACATGGGCACCTTCTGTGTTTCCACCGGAAACACCTAGGGCTAAATCCGATGGGTTATTTTTGATGAACAAAAGGCCTTATGAGCTCTCTATTTGCTCCACCGGATTCACATCTGATGAATCTGGTGGATTTTCACTTTGTTTCCAGTGACTGAATCCGGTGACCTATACTACCCAGGTTGGACAGTGTCTGGCTCCTTTGGGGGTAAACCTTATGGTTTCTCCCTGATGTTCCTGACATGCAATAACACCCGATTGCCTTTGTGTCTAGGACAAAGATGCACACATACCCCAAGGCTGAAATTGAATTGAACACTCGGTGGTCGTACTTGGAACTCGATCCATTCCAACTTAAACAATGTAAGGGATGGTTGACTTTTCTTTTGGGAATGTTTAATTTTTATAGAACTAATCGCATGTGTAGGATTTTCATATGGTTATTTAAATTACTTAGATGATGATGATGTTCTATACATGTTATATTTTGATGGAAATGATATGAGATGCATGTTGTGAGAGAGAATCCAGTGTGGCCGAGGTGGTGCCGGAACCATGATTGTCGTATGTTTGTTGCATTCATGTATTGATTATGTGCATTAAAAGTAGTTATAGTCATGGATTACACTTTGTAGCCGATGTGTTCCTAGTATCATGTACTCCAGGACTGCATTTGGAAATGGATGTGGTTCGTGGCCGATGGAAATCCCGATGTTGCGTAGTTCATACTCAATTGCTATACATGATAGATAGGTATACAGTCGTGGGTTACACCTTATGACTGATATGTTCCCAGTATTGTGTACCCCGAGACTATACTTAGAAATGGACCCGCTTCGTGGTCGATGGTGATACCAGTGTCGCATGGTCGATACTAACTTGTATCATTATGAAAGGTATGTAGAATATTATGGTTAGGTGACATTTCCCATGCTATATCCCCTTGCCAAGAGAGGGTAAGGTGTTGGATAACCCAATGGTGGTATGTTCGATGAACCTTCCTGGAATACCACACTCGTGATATGTGATTGTTGCCGAAGGCAAGAACTTGTCCGACGTGGCCCATGGTGATCCCAATGTCGTGACTTCCATGAGGGGGTTATCAGGGGTTTGCTGGGTAAGCGATGGTCTAATCCTGGGCTCGACAAACTCCTAATCATGGCTAGGGTTTGTATCATTGTGTAGTCGATGGCGGTTCCAAGACCAAGAATACAACCTAATGTGCCGTAGTAGTATTACCAGACTTAGTTGTATTGTTACGTGGATTAATAATCCAATGGATTGCATCATTCACATCATGGACTATGTGTTTAATTTATATATTCATGTTATCATAGAGTATTATATATGTAAATGCTTGTGCTTAATTGTGCATGAACCCCACCCCTCACTGAGGTTGGAAGTTCACCCCATGTATATGCCCCCTTTTTAGATGATGATGCAGGTAAGGTCGTTCTTATGATTTGTGACTCTCTATCCTCTGGACCTGACTACAGAGTGAGCAACTGGTGGATACCAAAAGTAGGGGAGCATGATCAGGATTGTGTCTGTGATTTGTATGCATACAAAGCACCATGAGGTGTGTAGTATATTTTTATTTGTTTGATACAAAACTGATGATTTGTATATTTTGGGCTTACTACTTATAAGTGATGGATATTTGTAACGGAATAACTTGGTTATCTTTATGTTCTAACACTAGATGTTTCCCCCTTTTTATTTATGATCCGAATACAATACTCTGATTCTGTTGCAAATGGTTTGGTTCATGTTGTGAGATTGCTTATATTAAATACTGCTATCAGAGATCCTGGTAGATTTGTAAGACAGGTATATGTCTTACTCACACAACTTGTATTCATAATAATAAGTTGGGTTTACTAGAATTGGGGTGTGACAGTTTGGTATTAGAGCGCAATGCTCTGCCTTAACTCACAATCTCTACCAAACCATGACTTGGGGATTAGGATTTAAATAAAAAGATCTTAAAGACAATAATTAATAGAAATTACACAAGTAGGAGACAAGTATAGGTGTCAAAGCCATTCATTATAATAAAGAGAACCGAGTACATAAGCTTATACCAAATTTTCTCAAAAATAAATGACAGAAAGCTGGAAATCCTAACTAGCCTAAATCTAGGAATTTAAATAATAGAACATATGATAAGAAAAAATTTCAACTAACAAATAGAACATGATATTGTAAAGAAAACATGAAAAGAGAAATCCTAAGACTACAATGGCAACCTAAGCCACTACTACTGCTGGTCCTACTGCTAATTCTACCCACAGCCTTAGGCTTGATTATGACCCTTTGCCCCTGGCTCTAGCACTAGAATGGCACGGGGGAAAACCATTGCCTGCATCTATGCCTCAAGGGAGGGCACCCAATTGTGTAGCAGGTAGTAGCTCCTGCCCACACTCTCTAGTCGAGTGTCCATCCTCCTCAGTATGTTGGTGGTGTTATCCAAGCAGGCCATCACATCATTGAGCCCATAAGGCCTTGCACCCCTAGTGCCAGGAGATGAGGAGGCAAAAAAAGTCCCTATAGCCCGAGGGTTACGTGGTGGAAACACCCCAGCAAGAGGCACATATGGAAGGATTGCACCTCCATCACCCTTTTGATCACCGTTATGAACACCCCCATGGCCACCTCCCAGTTGGTTCTCTATATCCATCAGCTAGAGACCTCATCCATGTTTAGTGTCATCTTCTTTAGAGAATCTTGGTTGAAATCCAAGACATCGGTCCCCAGATTTTCCTCATCCTGCAAGTCCACCCCAAAGCATAGGAAAACCTCGGTTAAGATCCATCCGTAGCAGAGGTTTCCAGCCCTACATGCCCCTCCCTCAGCCCTTGTAACCATGGTCCACATCAATAGGTAAGGGAGGCAGACCTACAGCCCCATGTAAACACAGTAAGTGACATAGGCCTGTAGAATGGATACCTCATCGAAGTGACAGTTGGTAGGAAGGACATTCAGTTGAATGGCTCTACATATGACCTTCGGTGTAAAACTATAATTGGCAATCAAGTGCCACCCAGAAGCCTCCTTTGTGAGCATGTTGTCCATCTCTACCTGGATGTCAAAGTTTTGGAACTCGTAAGACGGAGTCCTAAGATAGTAAGCCAACTCTTCCTCATTAGAGATCATCAAAATGTTGGCCAACTCAGCCATGTCGAAGGTGATATCGACCCCTTCCACCCTCGAGGTGATTCTCAACTCCTCAGTGCCACGATACTCACATCGTAGATTGCAGTAGAAGAGCCTCACAAGCCTTGGGTAGTACTTCACGTTCAGTTCTAGGATGCGGTACCACCCAATGGCTTCGAAGCATTGGCAGAGATGAAACTGTCGGAAGTCCCTTGTCCTCACATACTTCCCAGGATAGACATTCATGCACTCAAACTTCTCCCAATGATCTTGCTCCTCCATAGAGTGAAACAGTCGGTTGTCATATTGTTCTTCCTCGGGAATGACCAATTGTATGACACCACGACGGGGATGAACACGGAAACCAGATATGGTTGCAATGTTCCTAAGGTTGGAAGAAAAAAAACCTAAGCTGGGGGGAATGCCGAAAACTAAAGAGAAATCTCAAAACCTAAGTCAGGGAAGAAGAAGAACTCACCTTGGATGCATAGGCGGCACTAATCAGTCGCGAAATCGCAAGTGGAAGGTGGGGAATGGTTTGGAAAACCTCCTCCGATCATTTCTCCTCCTTCTCCACAGCAACAAGTAGGGTTTTGTGAAAGAAACCCCAATGCCAAGCCTATATATAACGGTTTTGAGTCCACCAGAAACATAGGACTTGAATCCGGTGAATGTTTCAGGTGAACAAAAATTTCCAAGATTGCTCTCTGTTTTGGTCACCAGAAATATGACTGATATTTCTGGTGAACCAACCCTTATTTCCTGTGAAAACTCTCTGTTTCCGGTGAACTATTTTGAGAATGGAATTTTTTTTAATTTTATTTTATATTATAATATTGCTTCGTTAATTAGGAATTTTCTTCCTAATATGCATGTGATTAGATTTTGATACAAGGTGGATCCACCTATGCATGCTCTAACCCTAATTACTCCTTGTGTGCGTATGCAGAACCCACTATGCATGTTGACCTTAACGTGCTCAATATCTATGTATGTGTAACTAATGAGATTCCTCAATAGGAATCATGTCATGCAGGATACCCAATCCCGATCTAACGCATCACCTCCCGCTTCCCCTATGCCAAACCAAGGAGACCGTGTAGTGTGTGTCACACCCCGCTCGCACAAAGCCGAGCCGATGACCGAGTTAACACCGGTTAACTCATAAATCTGCCAAGATCAACAATCTAGTAACTATCATACAACATACATCTACTAAATTAAGATAGGACCGGTATTTTCAGTGGAAGACCTATTCATAATAATACCTGCAATTGTTTCCCAAATACTTGATATCCAAATTGAGTTATAAAAGTTAGATACATTTGGGCCCGAAGGCATGATATATATACAAAAACATAACAATTTAAGCATCAAGTAACAAAAAGGGAGTACATCAAAAGAATAAAAAAGAATCACTCAAGAGTCATAGCTCCCATGCAGCATAATCCTCACACATGCAATCGGCACCATGCTCGAACTTGACAGGGACCCACCAGTCCTCAGATGGAAACTCCATAGTGGGGCCCAACTCCTGATCACCAGGTGGGTAACCTATAAAACCACCTAAAAAGAGTTGTACACATTGGATGAGCTCACTAGCCCAGTAAGTTGAAAGGAAGACCACACAAGGAAAACCACACAAATAGTCACAACACAAATGCGCCTAATGCAATTTATTTTAACCTTATTAGCCTAACAACATTACTAAGTCATAGGTTTTGTGCTACTCACAACCACAATGCCTGTATGCCCCGGATATGAGCTTTGAACCCCATCCCGCAATACGTCCATAGGGTTATCAAAGAAGGCCCATCGTTGGTATCAAAATTTAAAATGCAAGCAGACTCCTAAAAAATTTAAATGACATAAAGTAAATGGGTGACTCCACTCGAAATAAAAGCAGCATGATCGACCCTCTGAATATACCACCAGGGTTATCGACTGTCCTAGCGATTAGCCGTGCATACTTCTAACTACTGCAGGAGTTCGACAACTGTAACCCGATGCTTCCCCCCAATGATCCCCCAACACGTAAACCCCCATTGGGAAAGGTTGTAGCATAAGGGTAAATCACATCCTAGCCACATGCCTCTACATGAGTATAATACGATTACATAATAGCGCTGCATCCCATACCGCGAGCCACCATGCACTCTTTTCCAAGCTGACTACGACATCTAAAATCTGGCATGCTTATTAACACAAAGCATAGTATATTATGTAAATGCACATTCAAATGCGAGATATGGCATATGTGATGTCTAGTCTACACACAAATGACATGATAACATGGCTAGACTAACATATGTTAAATGATGCATAACATTCCGAAATTAAATCAAAGTTCACTCCCCACTTACTTGTATATGTACACGGTGCATGTACCCAGTACGAAAAAGATTCTATGTGTGTATACGCGTATATATAGTGTAACCTATCATAAACATAATGGTTTATCCTTTCACTATTTTGGGGTCAAAATCAGCATGTTTGAACACTAAAGTTGGGTTTAGAATCATAAATGGGAGTTACCCATTAAATTCATACCAATTCTGGGAATTTTGGAAAGACAAGTGGGCTAGAGCCAAAGACCGACGGGCTGCATAGCCCACCGGTTTTAGCCTGCCGGTTACTCCAGGGCCCAGAACCTGAGTTCTGGAAACTTAGGTGGGCTATGTAGCCCACTGGTTTTAGCCTGTCGGTTACTCCAGAGCCCAGAACCTGAGTTCTGGGAACTCAGGTGGACTAAAACCAAAAGATTGGTGGGCTATGTAGCCCACCGGTTTTAGCCCGCCGATTACTCCAGTGCCCAAAAACTGAGTTCTGGGAACTCAGGTGGGCTAAAACCAGAAGACAAGTGGGGTAAAATACCCCCAGTTTTTAAATGACATTTTTTTCAACATCATTTCCGACTTTCTTCCAGGTTAGGGAACTTGTTTGGGGATGATCCGATGACTCAAATCACTTGTCTAAGGTCCAATCATGTACCTTCAACCAAGATCTAAGATCAAATCACAAGAAAATGAAGGTTCTTATCACTTTCTCAAGAACACCAATAAAACCCCAAATTTCATTTCTTTTACTCAAGAACTTCCAAATACTCTAGATCATCACCAACACTCCTTCCTAATCCTTCAAAATCATTATACACACCTTCCATTAGACCTTAGATTTTATTATCCAAGTATGATTAGTAAGATACAAGTGGATTCTTTCCCAAAAATCAAAAAGAGGTTTAAGAAAGGGGTTTTCCTAAGAATCCTTGGAATGTGTACAATACCTACCTCAATTCGAAGACCTCGGCGAGCTAATCATTAATGTAGGCTCAAAATACAAAGACTCAACTCTGGTGAAGCTCTACAGTCGATTTTTGCTTCTTCTTCTTTATTCTTCTTCCTCTTTTTCTTTCTTCTTTTTCTCTCCCACCGACCAACTAACATTAATGAGGGAAAAGACAATTAATGTCTCCCCTTTTATACCTGGGCCCCCAAAATATCTTCTAAATCTCAAGTGTGCTATCTCAGGTGGGCTAAATCTCAGGTGGGCTATCTCAGGTGGGTACATCTCAGGTGGGTATATCTCAAGTGGGTTAAATCTCAAGTGGGTATATCTCAGGTGGGCTATCTCAGGTGGGAATATCTCAAGTGGGCTATCTCAGGTGGGTATATCTCATGTGGGCTTCAATGGGAATAAGCTCCCATATAATATTAGATTATGTTGGTACCCATAAATACTAGTACGTACCTTTACTTTTTGTACATGGCCTCGTGGTGCATGCAAGCACAAGGCTTGGGTGCTCGTATTATACTTGGTACCGGCTTGGTCATTTCAGGCTAACCAGAGTTCAAGGTCACCCTTGCTACCATATTCCATATGGTACCTGTGTCGGTTCTCTCTAGTTCGGCCCCTATATGATCAAACCAAGTCAATACGGGTAATTAGACTGGGTTTAAAAAGTAGGGAATCACATTGCCCTCCTTTTTGAAAATTTCATCCCTAAAATTGTAGTACCTAATTATCCGAAGAGATGAGGATACAAGGTTTGAATATCATCCTCTTTCTTCAAAGATGCCTCTTCGATCAGGTGGTTGGCCCACAAAATCTTCACAAAAGCGATAGAGCGGTTATGGAGAGTTTTCATCTTTCGATCTAAGATCTCAGTCGGGTGTTCTTCATATGTCATATCAGCTTCTAAGTATTCCAGTCCCACAAGTAGTACATGGGATGGATTATGAATGTACTACTTCAACATGGACACATGGAAGACATTGTCAACACTGCTAAGGGAAGGTGGTAATGCAAACATGTATGCTACTGCTCCAACTCACTTCAAAATCTAAAATAGCCTAAAATATCTCAGATTTAACTTGCCTTTCTTGTAAAATCTGTGTAGGCCCTTGGTAGGAGATATTTTGAGGAGCACTTTCTCTCCTTCTTGAAATTCCATTTCTGACCTACGGCTATCTGTATAGCTCTTTTGATGTGATTGGGATGCTTTAATTCTTTCTCTAATGACATCGACTTTATCACATGTCATCTGAATCATTTTTTGTCCAAGCATTCGGCGTTCACCTACTTCATCCCATTATAGAGGAATTCTGCACTTTCTACCATACAATGTTTCATATGGTGCCATCCTAATTGCAGTTCGGTGGCTGTTGTTGTAAGCAAACTCCATAAGAGGTATATATTCCTCCCAACTGCCACTCATTTTCATGGCATAGGCTCGAAGCATGTCTTCTAATATCTATATTGTCCGCTCAAACTATCTGTCTGTCAATGGATGGAAGGCCGTACTCAGATTCAATTATGATCCCAAGGCTTGCTGAAAGCTTTTCCAGAATCTGGAGGTAAACCTTGGGTCTCTGTCTGATACAATGCTCACTGGTACACTATGTAAGCATACAACATTATCCATGTAAAGCTATGCCAGGTTATCCATGGTGTAATTGGTCATGATCGGAATAAAGTGAGCTATCTTAGTAATTCTGTCAACCACTACCCAAATTGCATACATTCCCTTGGGTGTACATGGTAGTCTAGTGACAAAGTCCAATGTAATGTTATCCCATTTCCATTCAAGTACTGGGAGCGGTTGAAGAGTGCTAAAAGGTCGGTGCTATTCAGCTTTGACTTTCTAACATGAAAGACAAGTCTATACATACAAAGCTATTGTGGACTTCATTGCTGGCCACCAGTAGTGTTGCTTTAGGTCTTTGTACATTTTGGTACTTCCAGGGTGAAGAGAGTACTCAGAACTGTGTGAGTCCAATGTAATGTTATCCCATTTCCATTCAAGTACTGGGAGCGGTTGAAGAGTGCTAAAAGGTCGGTGCTATTCAGCTTTAACTTTCTAACATGAAAGACAAGTCGATACATACAAAGCTATTGTGGACTTCATTGCTGGCCACCAGTAGTGTTGCTTTAGGTCTTTGTACATTTTGGTACTTCCAGGGTGAAGAGAGTACTCAGAATTGTGTGCTTTCTTTACTATTTTATCTTGTATTACTTCGTCACAGGGTACACACAATCTACCCCAAAACAACAATGCCCCATCATTGGCTAATGTAAAGCTAGGGTCATTCATTGTTTACTCTTGAATCTTCTCTTTGATCCACTGCAACTCAGGATCTAAAGGTTATTTCATTATGATTTCTTCCCTGATGGATGAGTGTACCTATAGAACTGCCAAGGATATAGTCAAATGTTGAACATCATTTTCCTGATGCTCTAGTTCCAAGGTCACTCCCTCATACAAAAGGATTTCATCCATTAACAACACCTCTTGTACGAGCTCTAGACTGACAGCTAGATAGGAAAGTGACACAGTTTGAGCTTTCTGGCTTAACGCATCTGCCACTACATTGGCCTTTCTTGGGTGATACTAAATATCACAATCATAATCTTTCATAAGCTCAAGCCATCTCCTTTGTCTCATATTCAAGTCTATTTGGGTGAAAAAGTACTTAAGACTTTTGTGGTCACTGTATATTTCGCACTTTTTACCATACAAGTAGTGATGCCAAATCTTTAAGGAAAAAATGACCACTGCTAGCTCTAAGTCATGAGTAGGGTAGTTCTTTTCATAGTCCTTCAATTGTTTGGACGCATATGCTACCACCTTACCATGTTGCATAAGTACACAACCCAATCTGACTTTGGAAGCATCGGTATACTCTGTCATTCCACCTGTGCCTTCAGGAATAGTCAACACTGGTGCTAATACTAGCTGCTTCTTCAGCCTTTGAAAACTTTCTTCACACTCCTTTGACCAATCAAACTTTATACCCTTCCTAGTCAACTTAGTCATTGGTGCTGAAATCCGAGAAAAGTTCTCGATAAGCATCTACAGTAACCTGCCAAACCCCAGAATATTTTACTTTCTGTTACACTCTTAGGTACTTCCCAGTCTACCACGGCTTTCACCTTATCTGGATCCACTTCGATTCCATTTTCAGACACTATGTGTCCTAAGAATCAACCTGTTTGATCCAAAATTCACACTTGCTGAATTTTACATACAACTGTTGCTCTCTCAATCTCTATAGTACTATACTCAAGTGTTTTAAATGGTCATCTTCTGGCTTCGAGTAGATCAAGATATCATCAATGAAAATAACAACCCACTTGTTAAGAACATCGTGAAACACTCGGTTCATCAAATCCATGAAAGTTGCTGGTGCATTAGTCAACCCGAAAGACAACACTAAGAACTCATAATGACCATATTGAGTTCTAAAGGCTGTCTTTGGTATATCACTATTCTTTATCTTGAATTGATAATACCCAGATCTGAGGTCAATCTTTGAAAATACCTTAGCACCTTGTAGTTGATCAAACAAATCATCAATGCGTGGCAATGGATACCGGTTCTTGATAGTTAACATGTTCAACTCCCGATAATCAATGCACATACACAAGCTTCCATCTTTCTTCTTAACAAACAATACTAGTGTATGAATCCCTTCTTCAGAAAATCTTGTAACTATACTTGCAATTCTTTCAATTCTGCTGGGGCCATTCTGTACGGAGCCTTTAACATCGGGGCAGCTCCAAGGATCAAATCTATAACAAATTCCAGCTCCCTGTTAGGTGGTAGTTGAGTCAGATCATCTGAAAAGACGTCTGGGAACTCTTTAACTATCTCTACTTCCTCTAGAGGTCTGACCTTTGTATCTAAATCAATCGCCGATGCTAGGTACCCCTGACACCCATTTTCCAACAACGTTACCACTTGCAGAGTGGAGATGAGGACCTTCTTAGCCTGCTTTATCATATTCGCTTGGTATATTAGTTCCTTCCCTTCATTATCAATCACCTTGATCTGTTTCTCAACACACATCACGCTTTCTCGATGTGCAGATAACCAATCCATGCCTATGACATCAAAGTTTTACATGTTGAACTTGATGAGTTGAGCACCTAACTGTTTTCCACTAATCTCAACGGTGCATGGCCCATATACTTCCTTTAGCTATGAAATTTTTCCTGTAGGTGTACTAACTATCATCTTATGCTCTAAAATCTTGGGTGTCATATCAAGTTTCTCAGCAAATCTCTTTGATGCAAATGAATGAAAAGCCCCTAAATAAAACAAGACATATGCTGGTATACCTGACACAAGTAGGACATCTAATACAGCAATGCACAAAAGTATAGCATGTCATTAATATTTACCAAAGGGCAATTCTCAATTTAAATCGTACCTGCTACCACTTCTGTGCTAGCTTCAGCTTCTTTAGCTAACAAAGCATACATCCTTCCTTATGGTTGACTCCCTTGAGTGAAAGTAGGTATGTACCTAAAAGGTTGATTGGCTGGTCAGGCTCTGTAATCTTTAGCAAAATGCCCATATGAATGGCAATTAAAATAACGGTTCTGCAAAGCTTGAACCAGAGCAGGAGCTCTCTGAGCCTGACCTGTAACAAGTGGAGGGTGAGGTGGCCTAGTAGTTATGGGCAATGTACTAGTATTTGGGAAAAAAGATGTAGTACTCGGTCCACTAACGGGTCAAGGAGGATAACCCGATGGCCTATAGGGCTACCTGTATAAAGGACCAAATCCGTATACCCTATGGAAATTCTTAATCAGGCCACCTGAATCCGCATAAGGGTCTGCTCTCTTCCATACTTCAGTTGTAAGGGATGATTCACCTTTCATCTTATCTTCCATGGTTTTGGCCTTCTGTACAATCAAGGCATAGTCATTGAGATCTAATGCCTCAAGTATTGTGCCAATGGATTCCTTTAATCCTTTCAAAAATTTCTTGCCCTTTTCTTCAGCTGATTTCATGTGAGGGGGGCGCAAAGTAGAATAGGGCTCAAACTGTTGTTGATACTCAAGGACAGACTTGCTTCCTTGAGTCAAGGCCAAGAACTCCGCTTCCTTGCGGTCTCTAAAACTACGAAGGTAGTAGTTTGCTAAGAATAGCTCCTTGAATTGTTCCCATATAGGTTCCAGGTGTGTAGCAAACAATATGGCTTTTGAGGCTTGCCACCAAGAGTTAGCCTCATTCTTAAATTGTAACCCCGCACAAATAATCTTTTGAGCATTGGTGCACTTAATCACCTCAATTATCTTCTCAATCTCTTGGATCCATCGATCCGATTCCAAAGGGTCACTACCCACCTTAGTGAATGTAGGTGGTAGGTTCCTTTTGAATGACTCCACCACTCTTGTGGTATGGCCCACTGGCTGAAAATATGGTGCATACGCCGGATGGTACGGGTAAGGAGGCGGCATCATATATGGAGGTGTATCCTGAGGTATTATGGGTGGTGTACCTCCAATTTGATTCTAAGGGTTGATGCCAGGTGGTGTACCTCCAACCTGTGCCCCACACCAGGTCCTCCAGTTAGACCTTATGGAATATCTACCCGAGGAGGATGACTTGGCAGTGCAGCATACCACTACTATTGCATAGCAGTCATAAATGCCTGTTGTTGCTAGAGAATTTACTGATGGAGATTTTGATTCGATTATTGAATCAAGTTCTCGGCATCACCAGGGGTAAGTATTGGTGGAGGATCAGGAAGTGTAGTCATGGATGGATCCTCATGAGTCACATTCTGAAAAGTTATCTCTTGAGGTTGTGGGTTAGATGCTTGCCCCATAGGATGAGGCCTCCTACTGATTGGTGGCCTACCAACAGAACGAGTACCTCGAGGTGCACCCCTTGTGACACCCTCAGATCTAGCGCATAGCATTGCCAGTGTACCTGATTTGTATAAAAATTTCTTATATGTTAGTATTACCACTCATTACACAATTGTTCGAAGTTTAACTCCCAACTCCATGCATTTTCATCCCAAAACAATCGAAAAAACATACACATAACAATTTAACTCCAAATTTGTATTTTATTACACATATCAGCCCAATTCTCCAATATAAACTCATAGTTTTTCAAAAATGACCATTAAACCCACCAATGCAGGCCATATAGGAGCCACCGGTGGAGTCGGGCCCTTACTGCCAAAATCGGTGGGCTAAAGACCAACGGGCTTGACTAGCTAAACCCCACAGGTTTTATAGCCCATTGGAATTACCTGAGGCTACGATTAAAGGGGTTTTAAACCCTATTTTTCAGCCCATTTTCTCTTCTTTCCTTCTCATATGAACTCAGGCAATTTTGAACGATCCTTAGGTGATTCCTTACGAATCAATTCACCAAACTGACGCAATGATCTGCTTGAGTTTGCCTTCTTTATCACTCCATCTTCAAGGTAAGATCATAACCCTTTACTTCTCAAAATTTCTGGGTTTTCTCCCTTTTGAATGGAAAAATCACCAATGTGGTTGGGGCTTTGGTTTTTCCTTTGATTTTCTCTATGGAAAATGATTCATATGCTATTATAGAGCTTAGATTTAAGTTTTCAAGTAGTTTGATCCCTGAAATGGAACATTGGAGAGATTTTCTCCCTTTTTTATGCCCTAAACAGTGACTTTGGGGATTTTATTGTGCCTTTCTCTTATCTATGTCAATTTAGCACCACATTATGAGTTTTCCTTGTTTTCATCGCAATATTAGGCTTCTATTGTGTTCAATAACCGTTCCCTTGCAATTTGCCCCAAATTTGGATGGTTTGATAGCCCAAAAATCCTTATATAATTTGCCCAAATAGAGAGAGCAACAACATTAGGAAAATTTACACCTAGCCACATCTTGGATTCTTTGTTTACATTAGAATCATAAATCTTCAAGCATATTAGAATCATCATTAGTTGTTTCCTTTGAAATGTAAACTTCCCATTTGGCTAGATTCCCAAATTTGAACTTCTCTACTTGGTTGGTATTCTTATTTGGGGATCCTTCAATTTCTTATTCTAAACCCAAATAGGGATACGCTATCTCTTGTTTAATCTAGCATGTAATCTCATATTCTTTTGAAAGGATCTATTCATTGTATACATTCTTTGATTGTTCACGCATTAAGACCACATCTCACTTGGGTCATTATATACCTCAATCCGCACATGCAATATCTCATTCATCACTTTGCATCTCTTGTGTTTGCTTGGTGATTTCCATCACCATAATCCTTCATATCCATGTATTTTCACTTAGTCGGTTAGGTATCCGGGTTTAACGATTTGTAAAATATCAGCTTAGATCACATTTCCTAAAAAATTTCTGCCATATGCTGTTATAGCTCATTCTATTCATCTCTTTGATTCCATTTCTACTATCCGTCTCGACTTGATACTCCTTATACTTTAACTTCTTATTTTGCTTCATGTGCTTATCTCTCTTCGTTGAAATTTCAGGATGCCACCAAGAAGACGCAAGGAATCCGTAGAGCCATCAAAGAAGAGAAAAACTTCCAAGGCTAGGAAGCTAGAGGTGGGGTCTAGTTCTTCGGCCCCATCACCATCTAGGGAATGCGAGGACTCATCCGACTATGATGAGATGGCCTTCCACAATGCGAGAGCTGCATCATTATGGAGTACTTTCCATTCACTACCGATGATATTGAAAAAGCAGTTCATTGTGGAGCATTTTTCTCCTATTCACCTCTTAGAGAGGTTTTCTATCCATGGTTGGGAGTCCATCCTCAACATTGACCGACCATGCTATAAGGGTTTGGTGAGGAGGTTCTACTGCAACCTGGAGGCCATAGAGGAGGAGGGGGAGTTCACCATAGTCAGTGGTGAAGGGTGTAGAGATCATCCTTACTGCGGACCGGTTAGGGATCTCTTTAGAGGGTATTCACTACTACAACCCTCCCAGGACCAGAGGCATAGGCCCACTAATGAGCCAGAACATGCAGGAGCACATCTATGAGGTTATTAGTGGTTCACCAGCGACGCCTGTATCTGAGTTGTACTTTTCCCCTAAGGGTAGGGTATTTGCTAGGTTAGTGCAGTTCAACCTAGCTCCTAGGAGTGGTCACCGGAATCAGGTTGGTTTCATGCACCTATCTAGCTGCTTGCCTGCTATCTACCCTTGAGGCAATGTACCTAGACTATGCCTCTCATACTTTATGCTGAGGTCTATGCATCACCATGCCTTACACCCCAAGGATGTCAGCTTACCCTATGGCAGAGCTCTTACTCGAGTCTTTGGGCATTTCTTAGTCGACCTTTCTAAGGAGGAGGGATCAGTCCCAAGGACAAGTTCTCTACAAGGAATTTGAGTCAGATGAACCTGCGTGCCTTGATGGTAGAGCCTTAGGCAGCTAAGGAGCAAGAGGAGGAGGATGCAGAGTAGGAGGAGGGTGTGCCCATGGATGAGGATGAGCACACCAGAGATGACGAGAGTCATTTCCCGTACCAGGAGGAGGGTTTCCAGGGGGTACCTAGTCGTGAGGAGATTAGAGAGGAGGAGGTTTTGGAGGAGGTTCCTTTGGGTACTATGGCGGCAGATCCCTCTTTCCATGGAGTTGGCAGTTCCAGATCAGCCAAAGCTAGTGGTCCAGACATCCCTAGTGCTTCTGGCACACAGGCTTCAGCTCCACCACTTACTGGAGAGCACCTATCCTACTGGATATCCTATCAGTGTTGAGGTCCCTGAGAGAGAGTCAAGTTGAGCTTAGAGGTTAGCTTGGAGAGAGTGCAGCCAAGGAGCAAGAGCTTCTCAGGAGGGTGGAGGAGAACACCGGTAGAGAGCTCCAGATTTGGAGGCAGTTTTGAGAGATGGAGTCCAGGTTTTAACGACTTACCCGGGATATGTACCACTCTTCTAGGGTGATCTTCGTAGATGTCCATCGTGTACAGAGGAGAGTGGTGTGCCTCCATGATGGATTCACTCATTGGGACATGCATCTTGGCATTGACTCTCGGGTCCACTTAGGAGAGCCTTTCGATGTCTCTAGTGATGACTTCGACTCCGACTAGCACTCTAGACTGATAACCTATTACCCTCTTCTGACCCTTTTTTTTTGTCATTTATACTTGAATTTTTAGCTTTATTTGATAGTCTTAACTATTTTAGGTTTCATAGTTGACTTTCCTGCTCTACTTACGTGATCGAACTAGTATAGCTTTAAGAAATGATAGCATCTGTCATTCATTTTGTAATTTATTTCATTTATGTTCTCAAAGGTTGAATTGTGATCTTGATAGCAATTGTGAATTTCTAAACGGTTTGCTTATATTAAACTGTGTGGTTTGATGGTCGCCGACACAACCGTCATATGTTATTATCTTATTATTCTTGCTATCTATCAGGCTTTACGTTTGAAAATTTTTTCTTTCTCAGTTTACACATTTATGCAGCCAAAATTTTGTTAACATTTCCACTACCAAGTAATTCAATTATGACAATCCCAAAACTAGTTAACCAAGATTCATATTAACAATGCATGCATGCCATAAATGCAACGGTTACAAATTATTTTTTCATTTAATTTAAGGCTTTTTAACTTTTCATAAGGTTTTTATCTTCACCCACCCCAGACCTATTATAGCTTCTATTGAGTCTAAGCAGTATGTTGTAGGTAGGCAGAGCATCGTGCTCTGATACCACCTTATCACACCCCATTTGCACAAAGTTGAGTCGGTGACCGAGTTAACACCGGTTAACTCACAAACCTGCCAGGATCAACAATGCAGTAACTGTCATACAACATACATCTACTAAACTAAGATAGGACCTATATTTTCAGTGGAAGACACGTTCATAATAATACCTATAATTGTTTTCCAAATACTTGACACCCAAATTGAGTTATAAAATTTACATACATTTGGGCCGAAGGCGTGATATATATACAAAAATATAACAATTTAAGCATCAAGTAACAAAAAGGGGGTACATCAAAAGAATAAAAAAGAATCACTCAGGAGTCATAGTTGCTATGCAGCACAATCCTCACACGTGTAATTGACACTGTGCTCGAACTTGAAAGGGACCCACCAGTCCTCAGATGAAAAATCCACAGTGGAGCCCGACTCCTGATAACCTGCAAAATCACCTAAAAAGAGTTGTACACGTAGGATGAGCTCACTAGCCCAATAAGTGGAAAGGAAGATCACACAAGAAAAACCACACAAACAGTGAAAATACAAATGTGCCTATACGTAATTCATTTTAACCCTATTAGCCTAACAACATTACTAGGTCATAGGTTTTGTGCTACTCACAACCACAGTGCACGAATGCCCCGAGTATGAGTCGCGAACCCCATCTTGCGATACTCCCATAGGGCTGTTGGAGAAGGCCCACCATTAGTACCAGAATTTAAAATACAAGCCGACTCCTGACAAATTTAAATGACATAAAGTAAATGGGTGACTCCACTCGAAATAAAAGCAGTATGATCGACCCTCTGAATATACCACGAGGGTTATCGACTGTCCTAGCGATCAATCGTGTGTACTTTTAACTGTTGTAGGAGTTCGACAATCGTAACTCGATGCTTCCTCCCTAATGATCCCCCAACACATAAACCCCTGTTGGAAAGGATCGTAGCACAAGGGTAAATCACATCCTAACCACATGCCTCTACATGAGTATAGTACGATTACACAATGGTATCGTGTCCCATACCACAAGCCATCATACACTCGTTTCCAAGCCGACTACGGCATCTAAAATCTAGCATGCTTATTATGTCCAAATGAGATTCCTCCATCACATACATCAAGACATAATGAATATTCCATCATAACACAAAGCATAGCATATTATGTAAATGTATATTCAAATGCATGATATGGCATATGTGATGTCTAATCTACACACAAGTGACATGATGACATGGCTAGACTAACATGTGTTAAATGAGGCATAACATTTCAAAATTAAATAGAGTCCACTCCCCACTTATTTTTATATGTACACGGTGCTTGTACCCGGTACGAAAAAGATCCGATGTGTGGGTAGGCGTATATTGAGTGCAACCTATCATAAATATAATGGTTTATCATTTCACTATTTTGGAGTCAAAATCATCATGTTTGAACACTAAAATCAGGTTTAGAATCATAAATGGGGGTTACCCATCAAATTCGGATCAATTCTGGGAATTCTAGAAAGACAGGTGGGCTAGAGCCAAAGACCGGTGGGCTATGTAGCCCATCGGTTTTAGCCCCCCAGTTACTCCAGAGCCAAAAACTTGAGTTCTGGGAACTCAGGTGGGCTAAAACCAGAAAATTGGTGAGCTATGTAGCCCACCAGTTTTAGCCCGTCGTTTACTTCAGAGCCCAGAAACTGAGTTCTGAGAACTCAGGTGGGCTAAAACCAAAAGACAAGGGTAAAATACCCCCAGTCTTTAAACGAAATTTTTTCCATCATCATTCCCGACTTTCTTCTGGCTTAAGAAACTTATTTGGGGACAATCTGACGAATCAAATCACTTATCTAAGGTCCAATCATGTACCCTCAACCTATATCTAAGATCGAATCATAAGATAAGGAAGGTTCTTATCTCTTTCTCAAGAACACCAATGAAATCCAAAATTTCACTTATTTTGCTCAAGAACTTCCAAATACTCTAGAAATTCACCAACACTCCTTCCAAATTCTTCAAAATCATTATACACACCTTCCATTAGACCTTAGATTTTATTATCCAAGTAGGATTAGTAAGATCCAAGTGGATTCTTTCCCAAAAATCAAAAAGAGGGTTTAAGAAAAAGGTTTTCCTAAGAATCCTTGGAATGTGTACAATACCTACCTCAATTCGAAGACCTCGGCGATCATTAATCCGGGCTCAAAATACCAAGACTCAGCTGGTGAAGCTCTACTGTCGATTTTCCCTTCTTCTTTCTTCTTCTTCCTCTTTTCCTTTCTTCTTCTTTCTCTCTCTTCTTTATTCTCCCACCGACCAACTAACATTAATGAGGGAAAAGACAATTAATGTCTCCCCTTTTATACCTGGGCCCCCAAAATATCTTCTAATCTCATGTGGGCTATCTCAGGTGGGCTAAATCTCAAATGGGCTATCTTAGGTGGGTATATCTTAGGTGGGCTATCTTAGGTGGGTATATCTCAGGTGGGTTAAATCTCAGGGAGGTATATCTCAGGTGGGCTTCAATGGGAATAAACTCTCTCATAATATTAGATTACGTTGGTACCCACAAATACTAGTACGTACCTTTACTTTTTGTATATGGCCTCGTGGTGTGTTCAAGTGCAAGGCTTGGGTGCATGTATTACACTTAGTACCCGCTCGATCATGTCAGGCCAACCAGAGTTCTAGGTCACCCTTGCTACCACATTCCATATGGTACCTATGTCGGTTCTCTCTGGTTCAGCCCCTATATGATCAAACCAAGTCAATACGGGTAATTTGATCGGGTTTAGAAAGTAGGGTATCACAGTGTGCCATTGGCCCCACCTGTTCTAATGACACAAGATGTTGCTAAGATAATGGGCAACATGATGCATGAGGTGGAAGAGAGGCAGACTCAGTTCATGGCTGATATTAATACCCAATCCAGGCTACCATTGGAGCCCGAAATACACTCTCTGTACCCCTTACTCCATCGGTACCAGCCCCTATGCCAGCTGGCTTAGCCACCCTTTAGACATCCAATGGGATGCAAGGGCAAGGGCAAGGGCAAGGGCATGGGCATGTGCAAGGGCAGTTTCAAGGACAAGTACCCAGGCAAATGCAAGGGCAGGCCCAAGTGCACGTAGAGGGTTAGACTGACCTAACCAAAATGATGGAGAAGTTCCAAAGGCTAAGTCCCCCATACTTCTCCAATGTAAGCCATGATCAGTTGCTTCCCTCAAGATGGATTAGGGGTATGAAGAAAGTCTTTAAGTTGATGGGCTGTAATGATGAGAAAAAAATATAAGAGGTTTGCTGGGTGACTAATGGCTAGGGTTTGTATTGCTATGTAGTCAATGGTAGTTTCAAGACCAGGGATACAGCCTAATGTGTTGTAGTAGCATTACTAGACTTAGTTGCATTGTTAGGTGGATTAATAATCAAATGGATTGCATCATTCGCATCATGGACTATGTGTTTAATTTTTGTATTCATGTCATTATGGAATATTATATATGTGAATGCTTGTGCTTCATTGTGCATGAACCCCACCCCTCACTGAGCAAGTTGGAAGCTCACCCCACATATATGCCCCCTTTTTAGATGATGATTCAGGTATGGTCATGCCTATGATTTGTGACTCTCTATCCTCCAGACCCGAGTATAGAGTGAGCGATTTGTGGATACCAGAAGTAGGGGAGCATGATTAGGATTGTGCCTATGATTTCTGTGCATACGTAGCACCATGAGGTGTGTTGTATATTTTTTATTTGTCTGAGATAGAATCGATGATTTGTATATTTTGGGTCTATTAATTATAAGTCATTGATATTTATAATGGAATAACTTGGTTATCTATATATGGTATCACTAGATGTTTCCCCCTTTTTTATATATGATCCTGCTACTATACTCTGATTCCACTACAAATGGTTTGGTTTATGTTGTGAGATTGCGGTACTGCTATTAGAGATCCTAGTAGGTTTGTAAGCCAGGTACGTGTCTTACTCACAACACCGGTATTCCTAATGGTAAGTTAAGTTTACTGGAATTGGGGTGTGACAAGAAATCCTAATACCATCACTAAGGGTGCTCCTAGATAGTCAGTTACTTGAAGGAGAATGGGTGAAGACTAGACGTGTCGAGCTCAATTTTCTCGATGAAAGATGCATGAAGTCCATGGATAGTCTCAGGAAGTATTAACTAAGAATGGCAAGGGCCTTCAACAAGAATATGAAGCCCCGTCACATAAAAGAGGGCGAGCTCATTCTTTGAGAACAAAGAGCCCCAATTCATGACCCAAGAGGAAAATTCAGGCCCAACTGGAGTGGCCCATTCACTGTTAAAGAAATTCTACTAGGCAAGACTATGAGACTTATGGACTTCAATGGGGAAGAAATACCTGGACTGACCAACATGGATCAACTCAAGAGATATTATGTATGAAGGGTGGACAACACCTAAACTATGCTAGACCTAATTCCTCTTAAGGGATACGTAGGCAACTTGACATGTGCAAGTGCAGTCTCAACAATCTCAAGGTAATAATTAATAATTAAGGTATTAAAAAAATCGTCATAGTTTGTGTTCCCAGAGAATCACCATTTGGCATAGAAGGCCATTAGATATCTGTCATTCACCTATGGTCCTCCAAACTCTTATCCAGAATTCCATCCACCCAAAAGTTGCCACTTGGCGCTAATAATCAAGGCCAGTTCATTCCCCACCCTTGATTAGTAAAAAAAAAAAAACTTGATGCAATAGTGGTAAAGGTTTGGCTGTGTCAATAGCTAATGAGCGATACTTTGAAAAATCATATCTTTTTTTGCTTGTAATGGTTTTAGGAAAGGACATGGACTCT
Source organism: Macadamia integrifolia (assembly GCF_013358625.1). Lineage (NCBI taxonomy): Eukaryota > Viridiplantae > Streptophyta > Magnoliopsida > Proteales > Proteaceae > Macadamia > Macadamia integrifolia. The sequence goes on along the minus strand of NW_024868384.1, from coordinate 2,322 downwards.
TTGGATGAGATATTGAGAAAATGAACCTTGGACATAAACAATACGGCACCAAGACTGCTAGAATCTGTGAGTATGTCAATGCCCAGTTGGATTAGGTGTGCAGAACTACATCACAGTTTACTCCGACAGGTGCCTCAACATTGGGATACTAATCTTCACGTATTTTGGTTTAGGATATTTGAGATCTGCCTGACTCTCAAAGAATTTTGAGCTTGTATGCTATCTCCACCTATGGGCAGATTGATTCAACCATCTTTGAAGAAAGATTACTCGGAGGAGATTCAAAGTTTCTTCGGATGGGGAAAGGAGGAAAGAAGCAGTTCATTAGATATAGGAAGATTGACATTTTGAAGGTGGCTAGGATTTTCACCCAGTATCTATTATTGGGAGGAATCCATCGGCAGAGATCACAAGATGCTTGTCTACTTTGCACGATAGCTCGCTATGTTCTCCGAACTCCCCGACGTGGTGCACCATTTGTTCTGATAGAGTTGGTAAAACAGTTGAAGGAATGAGGTGATATCATCCCCACAGTCCTCGCAGAGACACTTAAGGGATTTGGCGACATGAGCCACAGCCACAGATCTGGAACTAATCATTATCAATGAAGTCTTACTATTTTCCAACTTTGGTTACTCGAGAGACTAAAACTGGCCAAGCCGCTAAATGGATGCCAACTCAGAGTTTCTTGCTACCAAGACAAGAGGGAAGTCCCAAAATTCAAGCTCATCACTGATTGAGAAGAGTACCTGCAAGGAAGAACTGTACAGGATATTGCATGGAGGTGCCCATGGTGGCCACAAGACGATCCCCTACTGAAGACTCCTGGATGCAACTATGTCAGGTTGATAGCAATGACTCATACATCCTTTTACTTGCCCACTTACATCAGCTAATAGTATGGACTGAAAGCAAAGGACCGTGAGGAATTGATGAACTTTTACCCACCCCAAGAACTGTCTCCCCACATTGTAACCTACCTATCCTATCTTTGGCAGGAAAGTTATTCACCATTTCTGTGTAATTCACTTGGTAATGAAGTGAGGTGATATTGGGATTTTCACATTATTCTAGTTATTCTAATGAAGACTTGAATTTTGGAATTGATCGTGCCTTAAAATTTAAATTCAAGAATAAGAAATATTTTTTAATGCTAAAAGCTAAGTTTCCATTCCAAAATAAAATGTCAAGTCTGGTTTTACAAAAGATAAAAAAAAAAAAAAAAAGTAATAAACATTAGGGGAAATATAAAAAAAAATATATATATATATATATATGTCTTTCAGTGAACAGGTTTCTAAGAAGCAGCATCTTCATCCATGCCATACTTTGGGTTGTCCATGGAAAACATCGAGGAAGTGTCAGATGTCAATCACGAGTTCGCCATTTGTGTCAAGTGGCCCCTAATGTGTGCGGGATGTTGGGCAATCATCTCCCTCTAAGAACCAACCTATCCTATTAGAGAGCCAACCTATCCTGTCAAAAAGACAATCTACTCACCTGGAAAGCATAAGAGACGGTTAGAACAAGAGAAAATGATGAAAGAGAATCAAGCCAAAGAAATGATGGTACCCTCTGGTATAACTCATCACAAAGACCCTAATGCATCTGCTGAAGTTCAGCATATGCCTTCGATGACACCAAAAAAGGACTATATCCAAGGATTAAAGTATCGGTATCGGTCATCGTATCAGTCGGCAAAATTAAGATACGTATCGGAGGGTATCGTATCGTATCGGAGATACGCTAAAGATACGCTAATAAATGGATAGGAAACACTTTTTTATACACATTTGCATAAAAAAATAGTTAAAATAAGTTATATATAACATGTATTATGCATAAATAGTAAATTGAGAGTATCGCACTAAGAATCCAAGGTTTGTAATTGTCCCATAAATGTAAAATCCTTGTTCCCAACCTTGATTTCCACTTTAGTTAGAGAGAAAAATGGTTGGTAGCAACTTTGGAACAAAAACACCTCAAAAAATTATGTTTTTCTAAAAAATTACCCATTTTGGCCATTTTATGACCGTATCAGTACGTATCGATGTGTATCGGTCGATACATACCGATACGCACCGATACATATCGATACGTACCGATACATACCGATACGTATATTTCACTTCAATTTTGAATTTTTCATAGAGTATCGGTGAGTATCGGTGCGTATCGGTGTGTATCGTAGGATAAGTATCGATACATAAGGGTTTTAAAATTTTCATGATACGTATCGGTATGTATCGTGCCGATGCCTACCGATACGGATACGTATCGTGCCGATGCCTACCGATACAGATACGTATCGGCCGATACGGA